>NC_043977.1:3645128-3837628 GCF_902148855.1 Sphaeramia orbicularis | reverse complement strand
AATACACAAAAATAATGTTCTGATGTTGGATGAGTCAGGGACTGAACACTATGTATTCTTTTTGCAATAGAATATGAACATTTAAGCAGGATCTTAAACTGTAATGTCTGTAAAACATTATTTATTTATTTATTTGTGTGGTTTTTTGTACTGGTAAAGCCACATGTTAAAACTTTATTTATCCAAATGTTGCTACTAAAGGTTTTTCCAGGAAATAATCCTTTACAAAAAGAAACAATGCAACAAATATTACCTTGTTAACAGTGTCATGATATATTGCGATATATCATAATGTGATCCTAGTATTGTGATTTATATTGTATCGGCAGATTCTTGCCAATAGACACCCCTAGTCTTAAGTTTCATTCCTTTCATTCAGTCTGCGGATCTGTGCGCACCCGTTCATCCTCCCCCCTCCCGGATCCCCCACTCTTACGTGGAAAACATCCCAATTTGTAATTTTTTTGTTTGTTAATATTATAGGTATTTATATTATTTACATTTGTCATGATACAGGTGACATTTTATGTTTTGGCCCTTGAGTTGTGTTCAAAATAAAATAGACACAACAAAATAACAAACACTTAAAATTAATTGTTTACATTAGTCGACTAATCGACAAATTAGTCAAACGATTAATCATTAGAAAATTAGTCGTTACTGGCAGCGCTAGTTTATAGATTGCCCAGGGTGACCCAGAATAAATGCGATTACATTTTGGGAAAAGAAGGTCAAAGTTCACATTTTTTATGAATTGTCAGTCTTTTTTTTCCCATTTACTTATAATGGCCAAAATTTGTCAGCACATACATAGACTTGATGACATCAGCTGGATAGATGCCAAAAGAAGCTACAATCCATGCGAGGGGCGGGGTTTGTTGTGCCTGGAACCTCTTGTTGATGTTGTTTTCATGAACAGTATAACCCCATAATTACCTCTGCCAGGAGGAATTGTGATCACGTTGCTTTGTGTGTTTGTTTGTTTATGTGTTTGTTTCGTAGCAACTTTAGTGTAAAACTCTTCCACCCATCTTTCCCAAATCTTCCCACAGATAGGCCTAGGCCCTGGGACCAACCCATTAAATTCTGGGCCAAGTAGGCCAAAGTTCAAGGTCACAGCAAGCTCACAACATCTACAATTTTCCATCTGTCATCACTGAGCAATTTTCCAAAATTCATCAAAAATTCAAAACAACTCTGATTAGCCTCCAATTGGATCCACCTGTAGCTTAGAACAATCTCTTGTATCTGGAACTAAATTGTCCACATCCACTGTGGAATGTGGACTCTGTGGACATTTACACTGAACATTGAAAATCCCATTTACCACACATTTAAAATTAGAACTCAACAAATATTGATTGGAATTGAATCTAATTGGACAGACACATGACTGGTACCAAGCTTCAACTTTTTCTGCTGTATGGAACAACCTGGAAACTGTTGAATTTAAACAGAAATAGTCGATCCACACATGCACACCGTTCGGGGTGCTTGGCGGAGGTTTGCGTTCTCTGAACACTTGTTCGCATTGTGACTTATTTATATCTTACTAAATAATAACTCAACTGAAATGCATCGCTAATGTCCATGATGTCTGTCAGTTCGATGTATAATGCTACAAGTGTTTATCTTTGCAAAATCATTGCCATTGTCGATTAAAAACAGCCTTAGGTAATCGTGTCCTTTCCTTCCAACTTGGCGCTGATACAGATCTTATCTGTTGTGGTGTGCTAGCTAATTAAAACGTGCTATTATCTGGTTGTAAACTCCTTCTCCAGCCAGCCTTTTAGTTTCCAAGCTGGTGTTAAGAGGACTATTCATGGCTCATTCAGCACATGGTATGCTACTAAAATACCGAGTCTAAATCTCCATGACCCAAGAAAAAGACAACAACCTTGCCAGATAATGATCCATAATGAAGACTCAGAAATAAAATGGCAGCTTGGATGCGTGAGTAAGTGTGTCTTAGACCACTCCAGCAGAATTATTCTTCTTTTTCCTGTCCATTAATGCATTTTACCCAATGTATACAACAACACCGACAATCCTCTGCCATATATTAAAGCAAATAAACGACACAATGTACAAAAGATACAAACTTAATTGTTATTCAGAAAGATTTGTGGATAGATTTAATATGAAATGTGACGTTGAATAGAAATACCCATAACCATTCATTTGATATTTTCAGAACATTATCAAACATCTCCCAACCATTTGGAAAAAACACACTACCTGGTGTCCAAATATGACATCATGTAAGCTCTTAGAAACTGTTAGATAATCGATATGAACTCAGTTTGAGCTACATGGACCTGATAGTGGCAGAATAATGGTCAGAGAACCAATTTTTCCACACAAAGCTCCACCTAGTGAATGAAGATGACCCCATCTGAACTCTGGATGGTAGACAGAACATGGACATGTGGAAGACCTTCAATATGAACCACATTTAACCCTTTCATGCACAGTGGTCACTCCAGTGGACAGTTCTTCTCCAGCTGTTCTCTTGTATATTCATGGGTTTTGTTGTTTTAGTTCCATATCAGCTGACACATTGGACACTTACACATCATCCCAAACACTGCAATGCATACCATTACTGTAACTTTGCTGTTCTGGATAAACCTGATCTGCAGTAGCATGTTTTAGTGTAAATAAATTGCTAATTGTTATTAGACTGTTTAACAGATTTCTGGAAAAAATAGTGTTTTTTTTTTTTTTTTTTTTTTTTTTTTTTGGCATATTCTCCTGAAACCCAGCAATGCATTTTGTCCTCTGTAGGGGACAAAAGTTGGACAGTTTTACTTTAAAAATACTGTGCTTTGCAAAGGACATTCCAATGAAAAATCAATCAATAAATAAAAATAATTTCAAAAATGTATCTGAAAAAACTGTTGCATTATGCAGTTTCCAATCAAGACAATTTTTTAGTGTAAAAAAGCTAAAACTGTCAATTTCCTGGGTCTCAGGAGGATATTATCTCCATGAAATGAGTAATAACTAATATTAGAGTGTGATGAAATGTGAGAAAACAGTAGCAATTTAGCAATTAGCAGCATTAAAAATGTTTTTATTTCATAGTTTTCACACAGTATATCACTTTCTGATGATGATTTTTCAAATAAATGTTTCTTTGCTTCAAAAATTAAATGCATGGTGTCCAGCTGAGTGGACATTTTTGTAACTCCACGAAAAATAGGTTCATTAAAAAAAATCATTTGCATTGTTTTTTACATGCCTAAAGAGGAATAAAAACACTCAAGACAAAAATTTTGAATAAAGTTCTCATAATTCGTGCATGAAAGGGTTAATCTCAGTCGGTCTATTATTGGTGATTTATGTCCAAAAAACTGATGTTCAACTAAAGCGTCCCCATTAGTGATGGGACTTTTGGTTCTTTGAAGGGAGTCGTTCAATCAGGAGTCGTTCACTCAAAAGAGCTGTTCAACAGACTGGCTCTTTTATGTTTTTTGCATTATTTTGAAACACCAATGTTTTAATGACTAAATAGGCTACATGTGATGATTGACATTACCTTTCAAAGGTGTTTAATTGGCGCGGCAGTAAATATTATCTTACCGTAAAAAAGAATTGTTAAAATGTGTGGGCTAAATCCATGACATGAGAGGTGGCATGAGGCAAATGATGGAATTTGACAAAAACATCACGGTACATTATGTGGACTAGTCTGAAGCCTAAAAATGAAAATAAAACATTTTCTTATGAAACAACATTTTTCTTTGGCTCATTACTCACAGGTGGTCACTCACGCACTCACTCACTCTCAAACTTTTCTCCGGTTTCGACGAGTCTTCCAGCTCCGCCTCCTCCAGTATGCTCACCTCATGCTTCAAACTGTTGTTTTTTTGCTAACTTCTTACCATGAGACATGCGCAAGCACTGTTTTTTTTCTGCTCGAACATTCTTCTCCTGCCCAATACCTCCCCAGTGACGGTAAATTGACAGGCAATCGGACACTCCCTCCTTAAAAAAAAAAAAGAGCCGTTCAAAAGATTCGATTTGTTCATGAATGTCACATCACTAGTCCCCATGTGAATGACTGATAATACTCATAGAGAAGCTGAAATCCGTAGGGTTCTTCCACTAGGGGTCCACTATGTTGGTTATCAAGGAGAAGAAATCCAACCAAATCTGTCCTAGTTATCGACAAAACACCAAAGAGATCTGGTGGCATTTGGGCTGAAACCATTATATCCCATTATTTCATTTTCACGTTGTAGTAATTTTATTTGAAGGTATATGTATATTTGTATATTTGTTAGATGACCAGCTAAATCACTTCCAAATGTTTCAATGTTTTGTTAATGTATATGGTAGATACTAAGAAACTGGGTTTATTTTAATATCTGTGACTTTTCCATCTTTTTAGACCCAATAATAAAAGGTAAATGTAGACAGATTTCCCCCCAGGATGGACCTAATGATGACCTCAGAGAAATGCACAAAAAATTATAATCTTGCTTTGATCTATCCCATAATTAATGAATTTTAGTAAAATATTGGAGCCAAAATTAGGACCCAAATATGGACATTAAAGCTACCAAGGTGTCAGTGCATTACATCTGAAAACATCCAATCCAATCCAACTTTATTTGTAAAGCACTTTAAAACAACCACAGTGGACCAAAGTGAAGTGCAGAAAAATAAATAAAACCAAAATAACAGTGTAAAACAAAAGAATAGATTAAAAGACATAGAACTGTAAAAAATAAATTTAAAAAATTTAAAAAAATGGATAAATAAAAATACAGAAGAATAGCTAGAACCTAAATAAAAGAATAAAATATAAGAATAGATTAAAAACATTCTAAAAAGCTGTACAATTAAAAACAGCAACAAATAAGAACAATAAACCAACACCAAATAAAACAATAGAATAAAAATAATACATTCAAACATCTCACGTGGTTTCAAAAGCCAAGAAGAAAACGTGTGTAAATGCTCTTCTATAGACTCTAAATAAAGACACTGTGTTCAATGTGTCGATCCTAGTGTTTTTTCTAATCCACACGTGGGTTTTTCATCAGTCTCAGTCTCATTCCAGGTTTGGTGTGGAACGTATTGTGTCCACTTGCGTTACATGCAGAACCTGAATATTTAAACATTTATAAATTGTGAATGATTTTGCAACAATGGTCATTTTTGTCAAACACTCTGCCTTGAATATTTACTTCAATTCCCAAAATGTACCTGTGAGAGAATAAAGAGAGATTAAAAAAATAATAGTGCATAATTTTCATGTCCTTTTGACCACATGTGGATTTATGTATTAAATATAATGTAAAATAATATAAAAATGTGTTTTATGTGAAAAATAGTTTCTCTTTTAACTCAGTATTTATTTTTAAAATAGACCCAAAGTGCTTCCAAACCTGCTTCATAACATTAGTCTACATCTGGGTTGAATTTTTAGATCCAGATACTGGTTTTCCTGTTGTACAAATATTTTATCATGATTGTTTTGAGCATTTTTCCTCCAGATTTCTGAAATGTTTGGCAAATGTTTGTCATGAAGAGTTCAAAACCACTAAAATCTGGTTTCTTAAACTTAACTTAAACTTGACTAAATATTTATCATGTTAAATATTGATATCAACTGAATGTTTTTATCATGGTAACTTTTTTGAACATATTATTTTAAATATGTTGGAAATGTAGTAAAGTGTCTTCTGCTGTCTAAGAGTACACATTTTTGTTTTTGGTCTTCTTGTTCCACAACAACTCAGACAAAAATAGACCAAAAATAGAAAAAATGACAATAACATAACACCTCCAGATGAACCTAGGGATACTTTTTTTTTGTCTAGAAGACTGACTGTAGATTTTGTCCCTTGTTGTCTAGTGTCTAGATAGAATAACTACCAATGGAAAGTAACTGTCAACAACATTTTGGCTACATATTGACCAGTGGGAGCACATAGAATCCTCTGCACATAGCAGTAAACAAAAAAGGAGTGACATTTATGAAGCTCCTGGAAGGCAGAACTAAACACCCTGACCAGAAAAACCCCCATCTCCCCTCCAGGACTTGGACAAACCTGCACTGATTAATAACTTCTTTAACACTTTAATTCAGGGGTTTCAAACTCATTTTCTTCCGGGGGCCACATTCAGCCCAATTTAATCTGAAGTGGGCCAGACTGTTAAAATAATAACATGATAGCCAATAAATAATGAAAAGTCCAAATTGTTTTAGTGCAAAAAATGACATTCAACTATGCCAATATTTACATTTACAAACTACCCAAACAAAAAGGATTTGAATAACCTGAAAAAAATGAAATTTGTTAAAAAAAAAAAAAAAAAAAAAAAAAAAAAATATATATATATATATATATATATATATATATATATATATATATATATATATATATATATATATATGAGCACAATTTTATCAGTATTGTGCCTCAACTTATCATTTATACATTTGCATTAAAGATCAGATCTACAAAGGCACAAAACATTTAATAACAGGCAGAATATTGTTAAATTGCACTGAATTTTCTTTAGACATTTCAGGTTGTTCATATTTGTTCAGGATATTCACATTTTAATGTTAAAGGATAGTTTGTAAATAGAAACATTTTCATAATTTAATGTTTTTTGCACTAAATCAAAGACAAAAAATTGGTGTTGTCATTATTTATAGGTTATGATATTATTTTTGAGTTTGATGCTCTAACTTGTGCTTTGCAAATTCATCCCGCGGGCCGGATTGGAACTTTTGGTGGGCCGGTTTTGGCCCCCGGGCCGCATGTTTGACACCTGTGGTCTAACTGATGCATGAGGGGCTTCTCTTTTCATAGACAACCATCAGTTTGTGGAAGCATGAAGATTAGACTGTTTCAATAGAAAATAATCATTGTTGGCATACACTGTAAGAGCAGATAAGTTGAGTTTACTTAAAAAAATTGAGGAAACTGGTTACCTTAAAAAATTTAAGTAATGAGTAATGAAAACTTGAGTGTATTAAACTTAAACACTTGATTTGAATGGAATTGCTATTTTAAGTACAACACACTAAATGCCAACTTAATTTAACCTAAAATTTGTTGTCTTGTCAATTGCTTTGTATAGTCATTTGTCTTAATATCATCAGTTCATTTTACTCAATTCCAACTTGATTTAAATTAAAATCTTTTGCGATATAAATTACTTTGTTTAATTATCCACCTTGTTATATTGTTAGTTTTACGCAATTTGTAGTACAGGGGTGCTTTTTAATTGGCAAGGTAAACTAATTTACAAATATCTTAGATGAACAGCAAAGCCATTGTTGGGCCTGTGGCTGTCACTCATGGTGCAGCTGTACAAAAATACAAACACAAAAAGTCCAATAAACACTGCCATACACACATTAAGTCAAAATGAACACTAACACCACAACCCCGCTGAACCCCTGCACAGAAAAAAAATAACACATTTTCAACAACATGCCCAATACCCACAATGCAATGTATTGATAAAAAGGTGTGGTTATGACTAAAACTTAGTGATTTAAATTCATTCAACTTCAACTTTTTCGTACTTTCAACTATGTCTACAAACTAGTAGAATATACTTAACATTTTATAGTAATGTAATAAAACTTAAATCCTTTAAGTACATTGTAATTAAAGCATTTTAGTGAATACAAAGTCCGGGCTTACAGTGTATTTTCTCAATGGACCCACTCGGTGAGCACGTATAATCTCAACTGAACCCAGATCAGGGAACCACTTCAGAATAGCATCAGACAAATGGGTAGATTGTCTGTGCACGATCTATCCTCCAGATCATCTACCTTATCGTCCAGAGTGGCACACTGTGCTGTTAGCTTATTGACTGAGGCAGAGACGGCCATCTACTTTGGTCACGTGGCTTTTGCCTGTATCCATACACTCCACGTATTTTGACCTGTCAGTCCGAACAGATAACAAAATTCTGAAACTTGTTCAGCAACCATGGCCAATTTGTTTTCTGGCTTTATATTATTGTGAACAAATATATGATTTACGTAAACACATAATACAATAACATATATATGTAAATAAATATTCATACACAGATATATATATATATATATATATATATATATATATATATATATATATATATATATATATATATATATATATATATATACATATACACACATACCACATACTAGTCCATCCTTATAATGATCACCCCCAGTGATCATTTTTCTCTATATTTAATATTTAAGTGATTTATCACCATTTAGTATAATATTATCCTCTCTGTTTTGCATTTTTCAATGTAAATCATGTATTTTCTTACATTTTATTCACTGATCATGTAGATGTTCATTAAAGCTCAGAGTTATTTCAAAGTTTAGTATGTCAGAAACACAAAAAAGTGACTTTTTCTGCAGTATATATAATTAACTGAACATAAACCCAGTGTGTCCATCCACTGTCATTGATCCAACTCCATGGGTTTTACTGGTGAATCAGTGTTGTAGAAGATGACGGTGTTTCCACGGTAACTACGGAGCCTCTGAATGTCCAAATATGGTCATGTCTGATGACCATGAAAATATGAAGAACTGTATTTTACACCAATTCTTGACATGTATTGATAGGATTAGTGGATCAGTAGATGGTTTTGGTCGACTGGGTGTTTCTGTCTTTATGGGTTAAAGGTGGCGAAGGTTAAAATTAAAGGTGGTTCAACTTCAAATTAGATTGTGGAACACAGGAAAATAAAGTCTGCATACTTTGTGTTGTAATCATCTGTATTCAGAAGTAACTCTTTTCTTCAGCAAAGGCAGAGTTGCATGTTTTAGTGAATTTAATCATTGAAACCCCCTCCTCCATCTGCAGAATGCTCTTCTTTACCGACTATGGGAACGTGGCCAAGGTGGAGCGCTGCAACATGGATGGGACTAACCGGACCCGGCTGGTGGATTATAACATTGAGCAGCCCACTGCTGTGGCGTTGGATGTAGTGAAGAAGCTGTTGTACTGGGCAGACGCCTACCTGGATTACATCGACGTGGTGGATTACAACGGCAGGAACAGGCATACCATCATCCACGGGAGCCAAGTGAGTGTCACATTTCACTGCTACAGCAACTGGGATTTTTATTTTTTTTTAATCTTTTTTTTTTAATCTTCCTGGGGCTGCACATCAACCACTACAAAAACAGGGTAAATCTTACCAGACAATTGGCCTCTCTTATCAGTGCTTTCTCCCTCTTCACTGGAAAGACTCTAAAATGTTACATGAGAGGGAGTTACTTGGTTAATTTTCTCATTTAGGGCACTGTGCTTTATCACGCCAAGACAGGTCTCATATCTGCTGCTTGTTTTAATTCTTTATTTTCACCGAAAGTTCTTTTAAACAGGGAGTAAATGCTTTATTAAATTGGAGGAACTGAAGTACGTTTGGGGCTGTTTGCAAATGAGCCTATCAATACTTCCTCTCCTGTAGTACACCTCTGAGGCCTTTCATCACAGATTATGACTATTCATTAAAATATCCTTTTAAGCACAAAGGGTTCTCACCCTTTATGGTGAACGGGAAAACGCTCATTTCGAGCACAGTTTTTGTATACGCAGGTGTTCTTTCTTTGCATAATCCAGTCCTTCGTTAGCTTGTGGCCTCATTAGACACGGGTTATTCACGTCAGTAGCTCTACATTACAAATGCCGCTTAGCTCTTTGTCGTTTTAGATACACAGTGTATCTAAGACTGCTTTGAAACTTCTCAGCCAAAAGTAGAATGCTTATGCCAATCCCGTCGAGAGATGCGGTCGAGCGGTTTGTTATTTATTTATTTTTCTGACGCATGTTTCCCAGTGCCCCTGATGTAAGGGCGCGGCCCAGTGAGCTTAGGTGTACTTCCTGTGAACACAGCTCATCCAGCCATGTCGCTCTGTGTGGATGTCAGCCTGCTAAATGTAGCATGGAGGCGCTGGTGTCAAGTCCAGTGGCCTCCCCGAAGAGCTTCTGACCCCACATGGGCTGCCAAATGTATAGTCACCTCTCACCTCACATATGTTGGCTGCGTATCTTACAGTGACAAGCCTCCAGTTCTGCCATGTTACTGATTTAACTTTATTCCTGTTGTGGTTTTTATTACCCCGCCCCCCCAAGGGGAGGGAAGGGGCTATTTTTTTTGGTTTGGTTTGTTTGTTCTTTTAACACTCTAGCAGCAAAACTATTGGTTGAAGTCATACCAAATTGGGTTTATAGATTGCCAGTGACCCAGAATAGATGTGATTACATTTTGGGAAAAGTAGGTCAAAGGTAAAATTTTTAATGAATATTTAAAATCTTTTTTTTTTTTCCCTATTTACTAATAATGGTCCAAATGTGTTTATGCTGACTTCAGCACATGCATAGACATGGTGACATCAGCTGGCTCTATGCCAAAAAAAGCTATAATATGTGCAGGGGGTGGGGTTTGTTGTGCCTGGAAACTCTTGTTGATATTGTTTTCATGAACATTGTAGCCCCATGATTTATTATTTACATTATGACTTATTTATATCTTATTAAATAACAACTGGCGACATTGGTGACATTTCAAATGCCTGTAGCAGCAAAACTATAGGTTGACTTCGTACCAAATTGGGTTTATAGATTACCAGTGACCCAGAATACATCTGATTACATTTTGGGAAAAGTAGGTTGAAGTTACAATTTTTTAATGAATTTTTAAAATCTTTTTTTTTTTCCCCATTTAGTTACATCAGCACATGCATAGACATGATGACATCAGTTGGATCGATGCCAAAATAAGCTAGAATACATGTGAGGGGTGGGGTGTGTTGTGCCTGGAACCACTTGTTGATATTGTTTTCATGAACATTATAACCCCATGATTTATTATTCACATTATAACTTATTTATATCTTATTCAATAACAACTGTGTCATGTCTCCTCAGGTGTGTTAGTCATGTTAATGTTTCATGTCTCGTCGGAGGTTTTCAGTGTTTTGTCCTTGTTTGATTTGTCACTTTATGTTCCGTTAGAGTCGTTGACATTTGGTCCTGTCTTGCACTTCCTGCTTTCTTTTGTACACATCTCTTCCCTCTTGTTTCAGACTCTCACTTCCTCCCCTTGTGTGTTTTCCCGCCAGTGTGATTGTTAGCCCCACCCCTGATTGGTGTCACCTGTGTTCCCCTCCCTCATGTAGAAACAGTCCTGTCTGCCTTTGTCTTGTGCCAGTTCGTCTCATTCTGTCAGCGTGTTCACGTCAAGCGTCCAAACCAGGTTTTTTCATGTTTGTCAGTTTTTGCTTCAGTTTTTCTGTGAGGCTTTTTGTGGATCATAGAGACTCTTTTGAGTAGTTTTATATATCCTCCTTGGGAGCACCTTTTGTTAAATCACTTTTTCAGTATTAAACTACTTTTGTTAAAATCTTCAGTTTTTGGTGAGTTCTGCTTTTGAGTCCACCATTTTGTATGTCAAGGACGATACAAACTGGTGACATTTCAAATGTCTGGAGCAGCAAAAGTATTGGTTGACTTCGAACCAAATTAGGTTTATAGATTGCCAGTGACCCACAATAGATCTGATTACATTTTGGGAAAAGTAGGTCAAAGTTCCAATTTGTTATGAATTTTTAAAATCTTTTTTTTTTCCCCAGTTACCTATAATGGCCCGAATTTGTCTCTGCTGTTTGTCTGTGCTGACTTCAGCACATGCATAGACATGATGATATCGACTGGATCGATGCCAAAATAAGCTACAAGACGTGTGAGGGGTGGGGTTTGTTGTGCCTGGAACCACTTGTTGATATCGTTTTCATGAACATTATAACCCCATGATTTATTATTCACATTATGACTTATTTATGTCTTATTAAATAACAGCTGGTGACATTTCACCTGTCTGTAACAGCAAAACTATTGGTTGAATTCATACCAAATTCGGTTTATAGATTGCCAGTGCCCCAGAATAGATGTGGTTACATTTTGGGAACAGTATGTCAAAGTTAAAATTTTTTATGAATTTTTATTTAAATCTTTTTTTTCCCCATTTACTTACACTGGATGAAATTTCACGTCTGTAGCAGCAAAACTGTTGGTTGAACTCATACCTAATTGGGTTAGTAGATTGTCAGTGATCCAGAATAGATGTAGTTATATTGAATGAATGAATGAATGAATCAATGTTTATTTCAGTTAAATACAAAACATACATATTAAAAAAACAAAACAAACAAACATAAAATTAACACAATATTTTGGGAAAAGTAGGTCAAAGTTAACATTTTGTATATATATATTTTTTTATTTAAACCCCACCCACCCCATTTACTTATATTGGGAGAATTTGTGCATGTCTGTAGCAGCAAAACTATTGGTTGAATTCATACCAAATTAGGTTTATAGATTGCCAGTGACCCAGAATAGATGTGGTTACATTTTGAGAAAAGTAGGTCAAAGTTCAAATTTTTTATGAAAATCTTTATTTTCCCCATTTCCTTAAAATGGGTGAAATTTCAATGTCTATATAAACATCAATTTTGTTTCACTTTTCTTCAGACTTGGCTCATATATAGAGGTCATTGATACGCTGACATCAGCACACGCATAGACATGATGATTGTTGTGCCTGGTACCACTTGTTTACTTTTGGCCGGGGCATGGATGTTAAAATAACAGTATAATCTGCGTGTTTTTCAGGTGTCTTACATTTATGCATTAGCTGTGTTTGAGGACTACCTCTATGCTACCCACTCTGACCCGTCCAAAGGGAGTTCCACTGTGGAGCTGCTGCAGATCCACAGGTTTAACATCACCGCAGAGAGCAGGACGCTAGCAATCCTGGGAAATACAGGAAGACTCCGGGTTTACCATAAACTCATCCAACCGAAAGGTACAAGACATGTCGTATTTATAGGTGAACATGTGCAGCTACAGGATGTGATTCACCCAGACAGCTGCCGCTTTATTGGTTTGTAATAATTTCACTGTGTCGTTCATTTCACAGTCAGGAGTCATTCATGTGAAATAGATTCGTATGGAAAGCCGGGTGGATGTTCACATATTTGCCTTCTGAGTGGAAGCTACAAGTCCAGAACCTGCCGGTGCCGGACTGGCTACAGCCTGGGCCCTGACGGACAGTCCTGTAAAAGTGAGTACATATTTTTCATTGAAAGGTTTGTCGGTGTGTGTTTTATTAACCTCGAAGACCCAAACATCCACCACAAACCAAAGTAGTTGACTGATCTGAAGTGTTGGGTAACTTTACAACCACTAATCCTATCAATACATTTAAATAATTCAGGTAAAATGCAGGTTTTCACTTTTTCAGCATCATCACATGTTTGTGTATTGGACATTCAGAGGCTCTGAAGTGAACCTGGAAACACTGAACCTGTTTACAGGACCATAAAAATCCAATAATTCAGAGTTAGCAGATAACTGTATTGCAGTCTTTCCCAAATAGGGGTATGTGGAAGAAGCCCAGGGAGTACTTGAAATTTTTTTTGGGAAATACATTAAATAATGAATGAATTTATTTATTTATTTATTTAGTTTTTAAATTTCACTTGTGTACAAAACACATACATATAAAAACATACAATTACTGCTATTATCTGACAATGAAAGTGAGAAAGAGAGAGAGGGGAGTGAGGGGGAAATAAGAATTGTTGTAATAACGCAAAAATATATAATAATAATCATAATGATGATAATAATGATGATAATAATAATGATGATAATAATAATAATGATACCAGTAGTCTAATTTGTTAGTATTATTATGGTGGCAGTAGCAGCAGAGGCAGCCACAATACAACAATGAGTTGAATAATTTAATATTTGTAATATTGTACTTGTATAAATTACTATCTGTTTGAGTTTATATGAATTAATTTAAATTAATTTGGCTGATATGTAAGATTTTCCCACATATAGAGCTACAGAGACACCTATCTTAACTTGAATTCACTCAGAATCATCCCTTTTAGAATACTGTTAAATCCGAAAATATGTTTTTAATTACTTTTTTTGTACTTTTTAAAATTAAATAATGAATGATTTTTTATTTTTATTTTTTTAATTTCAGTTATGTACAATACACATACATATAAAAACATACAATTACTGCTGTTATCTGACAATGAAAGGGAGAAAGAGAGAGAGGGGAGTGAAATAAGAGGGGAAAAGGGAAAATAAGAATCGTAATAATACAAAAATATATAATAATACCAGTAGTGTAATTTATTAGTATTATTGTGGTGATGGTAGCAGCGGAGGTAGTCACATTACAACAATGAGTTAAATAATTTAATATTTGTAATAATGTGTTTGTTTCAGTTACTATCTGTTTGAGTTTATATGAATTAATTTAAATTAATTTGGCTGATATGTAAGATTTTCCCACATATAGAGCTACAGAGACACCTATCTTAATTTGAATTCACTCAGAATCATCCCTTATGGTTGTGCGAAGGTCTGGGTGCATCTAGTAGTCATTTAGAGTACTGTTAAATCAGAAAATACATTTTTAATTACTTTTTTTAGTACTTTTTAAAATTAAATAATGAATTTTTTTTTTTTTTTTAACATTTCAGTTATGTACAAAACATATACGTATAAAAACATACAATTACTGCTGTTATCTGACAAAACATATCACATTATACTTTTTACGTGACCACGTGAATAATCTGATAACTCCATAAATCAGATAATGATCAGAGTTTTAATGTGTTTGTACACAGACTCATTGTTATATTCTACAACACTGAATAAACACTGATGCTTGTTTCATATTTAGTTATTTCTAGATTTTGCAGAAAAACTTGTGTTTTTTTCATCTTTTTCTGTTGGAATACAGTAATCTTTGAAATTACTCTGACCTTTTCTGAACATCAATCAATCAATCAGTTTACTACAAAATAATTACAAACAGTTAAAATTGACAATTTATTTTACTAGATACGTTTTGTAATAGGACATCCCAGAAGCAGTCCTCAGCTGATAAATGGGGGCACAATTAACATTATAATCTTTAATAAACTCAAAAGTTCAAAATAATTACAAACACATTTTAAAATATTTACCTATCTGCCTAACGGTTGTTCGTTTCCTTTTCCTTAGTCCTATTGTAGTCATCATCTTCCAATATTCTCAGATAATTTAATAGTCAGACTTGAGGCTTTATCCACATAAATAGAGTTTACATGATTTGTATATCAGCCATCTACAATCTGAATGAATTGAATATAAGAAAATACCTGATTTCCAATGAAAAATGCAAAATGAGAGTATGATATAGTAAAAATGTTATGGTATAATAAAAATGAATGTGAAATGTGAAAAAAAATCATTTGGAAGTCACAGCTAAAATAGTTCAAGTCAAATATGTGATTATTATTCTAAATATTATTGTAAAGATCAACACAGTATGGTCCGTCTACTAAAGAATGCATCCTTTGTTACCTTCTGTGTGACTTTTATTTGAAAGTGAATGGCAAGATTCAAATGTCCAACCCATAAAGCCACTGCCAGTCATGTTTTACTGGTTTTATGTTTTGGATTTTACACAGTATTCCTGATAAACTGCATCAGGGTCGTGGGAAACGGTAACATATTGAAAAGTAAGATGCCTGTGTGAATAGTTTAATATCCGTTTTAAGACTTTGGACAACAGAATAGCCCCCGTGTTTTCTTCTTGATGACTTACAGTAAAAAATAAGTCAGTTTTATTGCATCTGCACATTAAATGAGTTGCCAGCATAAGCGGTGGAGGCAGCCTCAGTGAGAAGAGAAAAGTCGAAGGGAGATTTTTAATTTCTCAGCAATATTGAAAGGAAGTTCTCGCTACCACAGTAATAATAAATTTACGATGGTGTTTTTCCTTGTATTAGTTTCATCAGGGCCACGGCTAACCATAAGACACTTCTTCCATCTGCCTGTGACCACTTTAATGTTATTTTTCTAGGACAACAGAGTAGTCCCTCTTCTTAAAATATGATGAAATGACATGCAAGGGGCTCATACAACACAATTCTCCTTAGAGAAAATAACAGTTTTCTAACTTAGAAAAGATTATAATGGCTAATACTTTAATAAAATATGTAACTTATCAATACTTTGTACATTTAAAGACATAATATGTAAGATTTTCCCACATATAGAACTACAGAGACACCTATGAGGCATGAGCTTCATGTGAATTCACTCAGAATCATCCCTTATGGTTGTGCGAAGGTCTGGGTGCATCTGGTAGTCATTTAGAATACTGTCAAATCAGAAAATAAGTTATTTATTTATTTATTTATTTATTTATTTATTTATTTATTACATTACTTTTGTTTATTGTTTTAGTGTATGGAACAAAACAAACATAGAAATAGTCACAGGTACATTCAGACATTTACATTCAGTTTACTGTCCACAGATTGGATGAAAAAGTCCCATTTTTTTCCCAATACTTTATGGTTTAAATGTCTTTTTCTTTTTTTTTTTTTTTAATTAGTGATAGTTAACGAGACATTGTGGACAGAAAAACAACACCACACAAACAAAGGGAAGATCAAACAAACAAACAAACCAAAAACAACAACAACAGAGTTAAATCAGAATTTTTTAATTTTTTTTTTTTTTATTGTTTTAGTATAAGAAACAAAACAAACATGGAAATAGTCACAGGTACATTCAGACATTTACATACTGTGAACTATCCACAGATTGGATGAAAAAGTCCCATTTTTTCCCCCAGTTCTTTATGTTTTAAATTTCTTTTCTTTTTTTTTTTTTCTTTTTATTAGTGATGGTTAACAACACATTGTGGACAGAAAAATAACATCAAGAACAACATCACATAAACAAAGAAAAAATCAAACAAATAAACAAAAAACAACAACAATGACAGAGTAATGACAAACAACAACAATGACAACATCGTATTACAAAGAAAAAGATAAATGTAAGGAGTAACTAAACAATACAGCTTGGTTAGGGGCGCAAGGGGAAGAGGGGAGTGTGAATGAAAGCGAGAAAGAGAGAGGGGAGAGTGAGGGGGAAATAATAATTGTTGTAATCACACAAAAATATATAATAATAATACCAGTAGTCTAATTTGTTAGTATTATTGTGGCAGTGGTAGCAGCGGACACAGCCACAATACAACGAGTTAAATAATTTAATATTTGTAATAATGAATTTGTATCAGTTACTATCTGTTTGAGTTTATATGAATTAATTTAAATTAATATGGCTAACATGTAAGATTTTCACACATATAGAGCTACAGAGACGCCTATCTTCAAGTGAATTCACTCAGAATCATCCCTTATGGTTGTGCGAAGGTCTGGGTGAATCTAGTAGTCATTTAGAATACTGTTAAATCAGAATTTTTTTTTTTTGTACTTTTTTTTATGGCTTTATTATAACAAACAAAACAAACGTAGAAATGGTCACAGGTACATTCAGACATTTACATTCTGTTTACTGTCCACAGATTGGATGAAAAAATCCTGTTTTTTCCAATACTTTACATTTTTAGTTTCTTGACTTATGACTTGGTTTGTGCTACTATTCAATCTCCGACGTGCACTGTGCCCGAATGAGAAGATTCAAATTGTAAATGGTGTTCTATTCAATAAATAAATAAAATAAATAATTTTTCAATAATATATCGCGGGTCAAAAGTTTAGATGGATTTCACAGCCCCTTTTTTTTTTTTTTTTTTTTTTTTAAACCGAGTTGGTGCATGATTTATTATTTGAAATATAAATACCAATTCATCTCTCATTGTCTGCTATGTTGAAAGCCGCTCTTTTTCTTTTTTCATGTATGTTTTTTTATCTGTAAATTTTTAATCACAGACTTGCATAACTACACACGCCAGAAAAGAGGCAGAAATACAATAAAGGGAATTTCAGGGAGTTGCAGTTTTAATATATTCATGCATGCGCTGCTTCTAGTCCCAGATAGTGTTTTAATAGGAACATACATGCACTGACATTATTTACATCAGCTCACATCTGTGGACACGTACACGCTTTAATGACTCGACTCACTTTGTTTTCTCATCTGCTGTAGATCTGTATAATCTGTGGATGTTGTGCATAGACGCCGGAGGAAAACACGCTGTATGTTTTGTCTTGTTTACAAGGATCCACATTAGTGTCGCAGCCGCTATTACTCTTGGAGTGTGTGAAAAAGATCACACTGTTCTGTTCAATGAAAGGCTACAGCTACTCATACACACATCACAACATTACAGAATGTAATATGACAGTACAACCAATGACAAAACACATCCTGAGAATCTAAGAGTTAAAATGCATGTAGTTACTTCATTTATGGAGAAAATCAGCACAAAATTGTTATTAAATATTATACTAATGTAAGGATTATAGTAAGTAAATGTGGTAATTATTTGTTAGTATCATTAATATAATGATGTATATGATATATGTATATATTTAATCTGGTATTCATATATTTTGTAATATTTAATAGATGATGTAATATTAACTTAGTGATTGGAAGGAGCTAAATACATTTATGACTAATGAATTTGTAACTATGGAAGTGGGAGTAAATAAATTCTAATTCTTCCCACTCCCTTTTGGGCAAATATATCTTATATATTATTGGTTATCTTTATTTTTATTTTTTATAAATTTAAATAAATAGATTTCCATGTACATATATGTATCAGTGTAGATCTATGTATGTAGGTATGTGTATATGTAAGCACATATATGTACAATTATTACTACTATTTTTTTCATTATATGTGATGTTACAACCAATACAATGACAAAACACATCCTGAGATTCTACTAATTAAAATATGTCATTTTTTCATTTATGGAGAAAATCAACACAAAATTTACTAACATACCCTTCTATATAATAATTATTAATATATTCACTACAACAATATTATATTATGTAAGGATTATGGTAAGTAAATGTGGTAATTATTTGTTAGTTTCATTAATAAAATGATGTGTATGATGATATATGTATATATTTAATCTAGTTTTCGTATATTTTGTAATATTTTATAGATAATGTAACATTTACTTATTGATTGGAAGCAGCTAAAAAGAACTATGGGTTGTAATAAGATCTAATTCTTCTCATTCCCTTTTGGGCAAATATATGTTATATATTATAGATTATATGTATTTATATATAGATTTCCATGTATGTATCCGTCTAGATCTTTGTATATAGGTATGGGTAGATTTATATGTAAACACACATATGTACAGTTATTACTATTTTTTCCACTATCAACACTGTACATTCTTTTTCTTTTTTGTTTTCTTATTACTTACACATGCTCAAAATAGATGATTAGTAAGAAAGTCAATTAGTTTCCATCCAAATCCATCTCTCATTTAATATTACATTAATTCAACATCATACGATCATTCTCACATACATTACGGCCAAGATTTATCCTGCGCAGCAACTACTTTGCATTTACAGTGTCTGATGACTACTATTCTGTTTTCAATGTTCAGAATTAATTGCATTTATCTTTTCATTACCAATGCAAAAATAATTATCATCATTGTTACTGTTAGTGTATTTTTCATTTCCAGTGTTAAAATGAATTTTCCATTTCAGTTGAATATGCAGTATTTAATTTGTTTGGAAGAATATGTAGCATTATGGAAAATTTAATAGAAGCAATTGTCTTAACAGTTCAGAGAATGCATATACAAAACTGTTTAGTACAATTTTATTGCAAAATTAGGGAAACATTGTTAAAATTGAACTCTTGTGTCAGAGATAAGACTTTATTTATCCTGCTATGGAGAGATTTCACAGTTAACAACAGCAACAAACAACAAACAATCCCAGAGAGAATAGACGGGTAGAAAAAACACATAAGTGAAAATGAAAAATTTAAAGAGAAAAATAAAAAATGTGGTGTAAAGAATTTGAATTAAAATTAAAAAACAGTCAAGGTCAAGGATTATTTATATAGCACACTTAAAAACAGACACTCTTGTCCCAAAGCGCTGTGTATAATCATGAAACAGGATAGGAGTAAAAGACAATAAATCGAATAAAACAATACTGGCACATAGTTCATGCATTAAAAATATTACAATGATAAGTAAAAACACTAAAGACAATCTAAGACAGTGTTTTTCAACCTTGGGGTCGGGACCCCACGTGGGGTCGCCTGGAATTTTTAGTAATCGATAAAAATGAGAAAAACAAAACTTACTAGTAAAAAATATATGGTGAGTTTAGAGTAACAATCACAATACATAAAAGACAAACTGAAGCTGAAACTGCGGCACTGTGGTTCTGTTTATCTGTCAAATGTTCAATGTGGTCAGTTTCAGATGCAGCAGCTCTTTCTTAATTCATAGTTTGAGTTCTTGTTTGTTCAGTATCAATTTGCAGCCTTGTAAATAAATGCCTCCGTCCACACTAATATACATTACATAGCCTAAATGTCGTCTAAAATTAACATTTATTTGCAACATAGTATAGCAAACTATTACAGAATCAAAAACAAATTAATTTTAGCAAAAAAAAAAAAAAAAAAGGCTCCATTTTGAACGTCTGGGGTCGCCAGAAATTTGTGATGTTAAAATGGGGTCATGAGCCAAAAAAAGGTTGGGAATCGCTGATCTAAGATAATTCAAATGTCCTCCTCAGCTCTTACTAAAAGCCAGAGCAAAAAAGTGAGTTTTAAACAGTGCTTTGAACGTCTCAGCAGAGGTAGAGGTTCTAATGTTCAGAAGGAGAGAGTTCCACAGATTAGGACCAGCAACTGAAACTGCCCTGTCCCCTCTGGTCTTCAGTCTGGACCTGGAACAACTCAGAACCAACTGGTCAGTGGACCTAAGAGCCCTGACTGGAGTGTGTAAAGTTAGCATTTCAGTTAAATAGGAAGGTGCAACAGTGATTCCAATCTTTCAAGCAGTCAGTCGTGTATTTTTGTGAATTTCTCTGGGCGTTGGTACCAGCCCTCTGTAATAATAATAATAATGGATTGGAGTTATGTAGCGCTTTTCTAGACACCCAAAGTGCTTTACCACCACCACCAAACATTCATACACCATTGTGGGTGGCACTGGAGGCAGGGAGGGTGAAGTGTCTTGCCCAAGGACACAACGGACTGACTAGGACAGAGCGGGATTTGAACCACCAACCCTTCGGTTATTGGACGACCCACTCTACCACCTGAGCCACAGCTGCCCCATATCCTATCCACCAATACCCAAAGCCATGGTGGTAATAATAATAATAATAATAATAATAATAATAATAATAATAATAATGATGATTAATAGCTTTATTTCTATAGCACCTTTAAAAACAATGTTTACACAGTGCTTTGACAGACAAAGCAGAGGGCACAACAGCAGGATACAAGATGCAAGTAACAATACTAAAACATAAGCAACACAATAAGTGATGTGTACAACAAATGCAAAAGCATGACACTTTGAATAAATTAAGTGAATCGTAGTAAAGAGAGCAGGGATAATGTAACACGAGGCTGTCAAAACAATGTAAAAATGAAGGAATGAGATAAAACATCATGTATGAGAATATAAATTAAAAATCAAACAGGATAAAATTAAAATTAAAAAAGGGACAGACATCACATAAAAGTAAGTCTTTAAAAATGTGTTTTAAGAAACGATTTAAAAGTTGTCACTGATTCCTCAGCCTTATCTCCTGGGGCAGGCCGTTCCAAAGTCCAGGGGCTCCTGATGGAAAAGGCCCGGTCACCTTTAGATTTAAGCCTGGACTTTGGAACAGCCAGGAGCCCTCTGCCCCCCCCCCCCCAAGGATCTAAGGCTGCGGACTGGCTCGTAGTCCACTAGCATCTCCTCTATATAGCTCAGGCCCAGACCCATTCAGGCTTTAAAAGTGATCAGTAAAATCTTAAAATCAATTCTGAGACACACGCTGAAGTCCGTCTGGATGGTGCAGTGGCTAGGATCCTGGATGGACGGCTTCTCCTTGAAGTAGGCTGCTTGCTTGTTCTTGATGAAGCTGTGGGTCTTGAAGTAAGGGATGCTGGTGGCTGAAGCTGAGAGAAGCTCTGAGACTGTTCCAGTCTGGAGGAACTCAGCTGTGGCTCCATTCACACCAGCTGACAGACCGCTCAAGTTGAGTCTCATCAATATCCTGTGATAACTAACCTTTGAGCTCAATTAAGAAGTATTTTCCATAGAATGTAATATTCATGTACACCAAATCCTTATGAAGACAATAGAATATCAGAATTATTGATTTGAAAAGTTAAATCCACAGAAAGTGAAAGAAAAAAATCCTTCACAAGCAGCTATTTCATGTTGAGACCTATTTTTGGTTATGTAGGGAAAAAAATTTATATTTTTTTAAGATTAGTGACAAAATAATCTTTAATTCCAATGAAGCTGTGCTTAAGCAGAGGGTTAAATGCTTTCTTTCAGAAATTTCCATTGGTTTAGGTCATTGGATTATTTAGTTATTAAAAAAAAACATGTTTTTTGAGAAAAGTGAAATTCCCTACATAACCAGCACCATCTGATATTAAAATGCTTAAAAAAGCAATTCACACCAATTTTTCAGACAAAATGATTTTTATAATGATAAAAGGGTGTGTAAAAGGTCATAAAACTATACTGAAAATAGAAATATATGATTGAGATTTCAAATTATGGCAATGATAATTAATGTTATTATTCATTCTTAGAGAACTTTCCAAGGGACTGAATTTAGTTCATATAAAAAGTTCCGTAATTTTCTTGAAAATCCTTTATTGGCAAACATTTTAATGGATTTAGAAACTTAAGATGTTTTACTATTCAACTACAAAAAGTTTGAAATCATTATCTCAATTCTAATTTTTTGATTCAAAGTCAATAGGTGCGTGACTTGACCCACAGGAAACCAATGGAGGGAAGCCAGGACCGGGCTGATGTGATGTCATCTGCTCAGACCAGTGAGATGATGGCATCTGTTTCAGTATCACAACTGAAAGAGTCGGATCAGTGCGTCCCTGCTTTCCATATAAATATCATGAGTCATCTTCATGAAAATCGCAGCATATGCCTGAAAATGACAGCGTGAAGGCAGTTCTGCACGGCTGCGTACGCTGATATTGACATGTGCTTGTAAAGGTCATGTGTCATATTAGCTGATGGTCCGACTCGGGCGTGTGCGCGTCATCGCTGACAGTGATAAAGATGAGACACGTGGACACGGGCCTGTTTTAAAGTGACGTTCCTCTATCGACCTGTCCCCGGCCTGATTGATTATTGTCATAATGAGGTTTTAAGTTTGTCTGCATTTGTACGCCGCCCTGATCAATCGCTGGACATTGTGTAGTTGACAATAAAAGGAGAAAATCAAATTGATGACACAATCTGAGGGCCCCCACCGCATTTCGATCGGGGGTAACAAAGCATCGGGAGGTTCGGCGTGACACATTTGATTTATTCCCCCCTCGTAGATGTTCTGATGACACTAGCTATCTGGCTCTCACTCGCGCCTTCCCTCTCCCTCCGCATAATGAGATTCGGTGCTAAATGGTAGCGCTTCTTCATACGGCAGTCACGGTGGGGTTTGATATCTGGGTCTTCTTGCAATGCTTAATTGTCTCCTGGGTAGTTGGTCTCTCCCTCACAAAATGATAAATTGAAGTGAGGCATGTGTGGTCCTCACCCCCAGCATCCCAGTCTCTTGGGTAGGGGCTGAGAGTGAAGAGAGGTCTGCTTCTCTCACTGGAAGCCCTCCTTCATTCCTCCTCTCGCCTCTCTGGAGGATCCCAAAGGGTTCGAGAACATACAGCCCCCTGTGCGGCTGGCGGGCCGCCGAGGAGCTGCCTCAGCTTTCTAGGCCTTTCTGTTTGTCTTTTTACCCAGACGCCGTGATATTTTAGATCAGAAGCGCTGTTCGCAGCCAAGGTAAGTACTGCCATTGTCTGTTTGCTCAAGCATTTTCCTGCTCCTGCTGTCAAGGCATCTTTGTAGCACTAGTGTGATTGAGGGGGAAGAGGATCATCATTGGCACTGATTACTGGCTCCATTAAGGTGAATGGATGGCCCCGGTTCTGGCTCACATATAAGAACAATGTGGCCAGTAAGAGGGTTTAATGCTGGGATCAGCATTGATGAATTAGACCAATTAATTGACAATAACAGTAAAAAACGGGTCTGTCCTTTCTCGCCCTGCAGAGCCCAAAAGCGATCTCTTCTTGTTCTATGGGAAGGGGCGCCCCGGGGTGATCCGAGGCCTGGATATGAACGTCAAGTCCACCGACGAACACATGGTGCCGATCGAGGACCTGGTCAACCCCAGAGCCATCGACTACCACGCAGAGTCCGGACACATTTACTTCGCCGATACGACCAGCTTCCTCATAGGGCGGCAAAAACTGGACGGAAACGGCAGGGAGACGATACTGAAAGACGGTGGGTCTAAAGCAGGGGTGTCAAACTCATTTTCTCCCAGGGGCCACAATCGGCCCAGTTTAATCTGAAGTGGGCCGGACCAGTAAAATAATAGCATGATAGCCAATAAATAATGACAACTGCAAATTGTTTTAGTGCAAAAAATAATGTTCAGTTCTGCCAGTATTTACATGTACAAACTATCCAAACAAAAGGATGTAAATAACCTGAAAAAAAAAGAAATTTGTTCGGAAATGTAAGTAGAATTTTATCAATATTATGTCTCGACTTATCATTTATACATGTGCATTACAGATCAGATCTGCAAAAGCACAAAACATTTAGTAACAAGCAGAATATTGTTAAAACTGCACTGAATTTTCTTTAGACATTTCAGGTTGTTCATATTTGTTCAGGTTATTCACATTTTATTGTTAGAGGATAGTTTCTTAATGTAAATATTTTCATAATTTAATGTTTTTTGCACTAAATCAAAGAGAAAAAATTGGTGTTGTCATTATTTATAGATTATTATATTATTTTTGTGTTCAATGCCCTAACTTGTACTTTGCAAATTCATCCCGCGGACCTTTGGCCAGTTTTGGCCCCTGGGCCGCATGTTTGATACCTGTGGTCTAAAGGATTCTGATTTCTTCCCATGAGTGACTTGAAATACCTGAATAAACTACTACTACTACTACTACTACTACTACTATTACTACTACTACTATAGTACTGTTTTAGCCGATTGGAAGAAGATAGTGATGGCCACAGTAGTGGTGTTTATACTTCTGCTTCTGAAATAAGACATGGATCAGGTGTTTATTCAGTAGAATAAAGTGTGTTTGTGTTGGAATTCAACAAACACTGGAATGGAATGGAATGGAATGGAATGGAATGGAATGGAATGGCTGTCATACATGCACACATGATGATTTCACAGGAAATTGTGGTGGTCTCTGATTTTTTTTCCAGAACTGTGTATTAAGAGATGCAGTTGACAAATGAAGCTGGTGTTGGAGTCAGTTATTGGTCAGCTTTACCTGGAGAGTTCTTTGTTCCATCTAATCTGTCTTAAAATAGACAACCAAGAGTCAGGAATAATTACATATTTGGGATTGGTCTGTATACGGGATATGCAAAGTCATAGTCTCCCATAGACGACCTGGATTCAACACAAAACAAAACTGTCCTGAAAAATGAATCAGGCCAGTCTAATCACTCCAACAGCCCAACCCCCCCCCCCCCCCCCCCCCCGTGTGAACTGTACAGACTCAGTGATAAGGAAAGCCACCCTCATCACTGAAGACCCCTCCCCTCCCGTCCCATCCCCCCCACCACTGCTTCATGCTGCTGCCATCAGGCAGACGCTGCAGAACCCCACTGGTCAGGAAAAACATCAACAACAAAATCTTTCATCCCTTCTGCAAGAGCTGCTCTTAATAACACAAAATGGACTGCACTGGGGTTTTAGCGTTTTCAGTCATTTTATGTTTTACTTGTTTTCATCCATTGTTTAGTGTTTTTGAGTGTGTTGGGATGTTTTTAATGCCTGAGTCTGGTTTTTAAATTTTGTCTTACAGCCGTGACAAAAGATGAATTTCTGTTTTTTCTTGGAACAGACGATAAAGTATCTATCTATCTATCTATCTATCTATCTATCTATCTATCTATCTATCTATCTATCTATCTATCTATCTATCTATCTATCTATCTATCTATCTATCTATCTATCTATCTATCTATCTATCTATCTATCTATCTATCTATCTATCTATCTATCTATCTATCTATCTATCTCACATATTTATTTCTGTCTTTGCATTTAGATCTAATCTGATATGTATGAAGTATGAGCAGAAGGAAAAACAAGTTTCAGTGTAAAAACAGCTTCTATAAACCAAAGTGGTCGTATTTAGTGCAACCGTCATTTGCACTTTAACATGTCTTTAACACCTTTGTTTCAGACAATGAGAGTTATGGCATTAATTCTCTGATACCTTTCATCTAAAACATCTTTCATCCCTTCTGCAATAGCTGCTCTTAACACAAAATGCACTGTGGTTTTAGCGTTTTCAGTCATTTTATGTGTTTTACTTGTTTTCATCCATTGTATTGTGCTTTTGAGTGTGTTGGGGTGCTTTTAATGCATGAGTGTGCTTTTTTAAACTGTCTTACACCCATGACAAATGATGAATTTCTATTTTTTCTTGAAACAGACGATAAAGTATCTATCTATCTACAGTCCTGTGCAAAAGTCCTAATCCAACATTCAGTTTGTTGGTTTTTTAAAGTTCTAATGTCCATACATATTTATTTCTGTCTCTGCATTTAGATCAAATCTGATATGTACAAAATATATACAGCAGGAAAAACAAGTTTCAGTGTAAAAACAGCTTCTTTAAACCAAAGTGGTCGTATTTAGTGCAACCTTTATTTGCACTTCAACATGTCTTTAACACCTTTGTTTCAGACAATATGAGAGTTATGATGTTAATTCTTTGATATATATCAAGTTTCATTCAACATGTGTCAGATGTTTCTAATTGTTTGTGCTGTTTCTTATCATGGGGTCAAAGGTCAAACTATATAGTGAGTTTAACCTTTACAACACATTTAGTTCAGTGTTGTGCAGTTCTTTTACGGCTGTGAGCATATTTCCTGTACTTTCCTGTTGGATCTAAAGAAAAAAGACCAAAATAATAAATATGTGTTAATTTCTTACCTGAAAAATAACAAAGACAAAGGTGCTTGCACAGGACGATAGATAGATAGATAGATAGATAGATAGATAGATAGATAGATAGATAGATAGATAGATAGATAGATAGATAGATAGATAGATAGATAGATAGATAGATAGATAGCTTTATTGTCTTTATTGTTCCAAGAAAAAACAGAAATGTATCTTTAGTCACAGCTGTCAGACCCTTCCCTTCAAACTGATCTCATGTATCTAATGCTAGATAAATATATCTATTTGTCTAATATAATAGATAAAAACCAACAAAATATGTGGTTTGACAAGGAAATATGAGACATACTACCTTTTTTTTTTTTTAAATTCTTGAATATTTTTAATATAATTTATACACATCCAAGCTTGGTTACATCAACTCAACATGCATCATTGTTTTTCTTTTTCCTTTTTGCCAACCAAGCACAATTTTTTTTTTTTTTTTACTATGTTGAGAAAATACTCCCAAAAAAAAAGGGAAAAAAACACAAGCTTCAAGTTTATATATAATAATATAATAATTTTTGGTTTGACACTGTTGCGGTCCAACCTCCTCCTTGAATATTCATTTATTGTCGCTCACAATAGCCTCACACTTTTGCCACTGTTCAAAGCGAGGGGACACTTAAGCATTTAGAAGTGGGCATGAGGACGTTCATGGAAAAACACCATCAGTTGGTCACATTGAAATTAGGCTACAGCCAGAATTTTTCCAACGAGCTACTGTGGGGGCTGAAAAAGCCTAATTATCCTGTTGTCAGTGTCCAAAATTCACATCCAGCCATGTTGTTTTTTTTTTTTTTTAGCAGCCAAGAAAATCTCCATGTTGGGTATGAGTTGAACGTGTAATTAATTACAATTAATACAGTGACGGGTCCAGAACGGTGGCCAGAGGGAGTAATGGGAAGATGGTACGTTGGAATCCACATATGGATGTAAATGGAGTAATTATCCATAAAATACAGTGTTTTAACACCATTTATTCTTGTGTCACACCGTGCATCAGTACACCATCCAAGTACTGGAAATGTACAACAGGATCCAGGACCAGCACTAGTGTCCAGCTGTTAAAGAGTAGAGTTACAGAGAGCAAATTAAATATTCCACATAATAGAATAGAATTTATAAGAATAGAATAGAATTTATTAGAATAGGATAGAATAGAATTTATTAGAATAGAATAGAATAGAATAGAATAGAATAGAAAAGACTTTATTAGAATAGAATGGAATAGACTTTATTAGAATAGAATAGAATAGAACAGAATAGATTTTATTAGAATAGAATAGAATAGAATAGAATGTATTTGCCATTTGCACAGATGCATCACAGTACAGGTACATTGGAATTCTTGTGCGTTTCCCTGAGTCACAGAATCCAAAGAAGAAAAAAAAAAAAGACATGAACACAAACAAACAAAACATAAACACAGCTAAAACATATCCAGTTATTGCACAAACACATATATACACTTGTAAAACAGAGGACTGTCCCAGAAAAATAAATAAATAAAATAAAAGTACTGGAAGGTAAAAACAAGTAATTGCACATTTGAATTAAAGTACTGGGAGGAGAAAAAGAACAAAACAGCAGACAATACTCAAGTAAAATATAACAAAAGTGTTTAGTTATAAGCACAGTCCACCAATGACATCAGCTGGTGTTTATTTTTATATTTATAAGTGTTCACTTTTGGTCCCTTTTCTGTTTCAGTGCTTCCATAGGCTCATGGATGTAGTGGTTGTCTGTTTTTCAAACAGTTTTAAGACCACTGAAGTTCTGGGAGTAGCTGGGGGGCACAGCTCTACAGTATGGGTGACAGCTGCCCCCCCGAAGATACACCTCTGAATTATTAAGGGCTGTGGTAAAACAACTTCCGCACAAAAATATGGGGAAGTTTGCTGAAAGTTTTGTCCGAGTATAAAAATCTGAATATCGTTGTGATTTTACCAGTTAATGGTGCATGAAAAAAACAACAAAATACATGTCAAAAAAAAGATAAAATAATGTTTAACACCTTTGTGGTCAGATGAGTACAGATCTCTGAATTCACAATGTTCACCTGAATGCACCTTACTTGACCAGGTAGAATGCAAAGTTTACAAGGTGCACATGAATGCAGCATACATGTGGACAGAAGCAGAAACACGTCACAATACGATACACTTATGGAAAATTGTCTTGGACTCAGAACTTATTTAAACAGAAATATAAACAGAATGTACCAGATCTACCAATGATTCAGTCAGTACATTTAACATAGATCTTGCACATACTACACTGTTAAAAAAAAAAAAAAGTGTAATTTAACAGAATTTTTACTCTTTATTTTACAGATTTTTCCTGTATTTTCAAAATACAGGAAAATGTCAATGAAATGATAAAAATAGACTGATTTTACATGTCAAATGTAAAATAACATGAAAAAACTAACTGAATAACCAAAAAAATACATTGTTTAAAAGAAATTTTTATTTTTTTCACAGAAAAATACAGTTAAAATACATTTCCAAATTAAACTGTTAATTTAAAGTTTAATACTGTAAAAAAATAATAAAACAAAATAAAATTACTGACAATTAACCGTAAAAGAAGTATTTGTTCTGTGAGTTGAACCAGACTTGTTTGTTAATTGACAAATATCTTGTGTAATTACAGGAGGTTTCACAACAAAAATGTTGAATACATGTATTTTTGTGAATGTATAACATGTATAAGCACTGATAAACTGTCCAAATACAGTTTTTATCAGTGGATTGGACAACTGAGTCTCATTTAAAATTATATATATATATATATATATATATATATATATATATATATATATATATACACACATATACACACAGGATGTCCCATAAGTCTCCATACATAGGAGACATAATACATTCCATACATATATGGTTCTAACATGTATTTCTTTAGATTTCTTCTTTATAGTTCTTCAGCAGTGGAGGACACTCATTGAAATGTGTTCCTGACAAAATGGCAGTCATATAGAGCATATTATATAAATACAAATGGTTTATGTCAAGAAACGTTTATTTTTCCTATGTATGGAGACTTATGGGACACCCTGTATATATATATTTAGAGGTAATTTGATTGTTTTAATACATGTAAATAGTCTTTATTAAACATTAAAAAGTAAAAAGAAATATGCAAAATCTCATGTAAAGTTAGGGCAAAAAACTGTATTTTCATTACGGAAAATTTCCGTATTTTTATGATATGGTTATTTTCTGTTATTCAACAGTATTGTTTCGGCGCCCCTGCTGCTGGAATATTACCGTTTTTGTTTTTCTTTACTTTTTTTTTTTTTTTTTTTGTAGCGATGTAGAGGTCAACCAATGTGGGTTTACAATTTTTTTTTTTTAAATTTCACAAAAATCATAAAGTCTTATGTCCTCCAATAACACACTAAGGTGGAAATGTTGAATTTCAGAGTGTTTCTTTGAGTAAACTAGAAAGGGTTAATGTTTTACAGCATGATCGGAGGCGGTCTCAGGTGGAATGTTAGAAGCTGTTATCGTAAATGTTTGCAACTGTCAATAGCTTAGAAAAAAAAAGTCAGATAACATCAATGAATGACTGGTTATCAGCACAACACACCACATCAACAATGTCAAATCAATACACCTCATTTTACACGGACTGAATGAAAATAAATGAGCAGAAAAAGTATGCTACACCAGGATAAACATGTTAATTGTAGCTCTAATGATATTAAAAATATTGGACATACAGACATTGTATGAGCTAAAATCACAGCTAATTAACCTCATAATAATAATGACACACAACAATATTTATGCACACTTATTTATCTACATTTCTTTTAACCCTGTAAAGCCTGAACCAGTAAAGCACTGACAGAAAATCCCAGTTCTTTGAAACTGGAGCCTTTATTGGTCCTTTTGAACAACCCATAAAATATTTTTTTAAATATTAATTCCCATGTGTGAGTTTTAATTTTGTATCATATTTGATCCATTGGGTCTCAACGCTCAAATATTATTATTTTTGAACAAACAAAAACATAATATAACACAAACATGTCTAACAAATTGGTAATTCCTTGACTAAATGGTCAAAATTCTGCCTCCTTCCTCATTAATTCCTCACTGTCCTCACATCTCTGACTCTTTTTCAGCAAAATCTGCAACAAATTTGAGCTGACTGTTGCACCAGTTGAGTATTTGTCTCTCACATGTCTCAGTTATAGTTATAATGGACTTATTTATTAACTGTTTGTTTCTGTAATTGTTTAACCTTGTTTTTACTTTTAGCGCCCCCCCCACCCCTGAAGGAGCCATTGCTCTTTGATCAGGCTGCATTTGTTAAAAAAGAATCTGTTCTTAATTACACTGGTCTACAAGGAAAATGCTTCCAGAATAAAAGTAATGAAATTTTACCACATGAGAGTCACTGATAAAGAAAAATCAAGTCCAAAATGCTGGTTGGCTGAATTTTCCAAGACACAGCCTTGGGTCAAAATGTGAAATTCAAGAATTAACGAGAGAATGGGTTTGACTCCAAAGGAATATTTGTCTCAGAGCTACAAGATCTACTTCAAAACACTGTCTGCACATTAGAATACATTCACTTTACAGGGTCTATTTAGTGGAAGATTTATAAAACTATTATAGAAATGTACATAAACCAATATATATGTGGAATAACACTTCATCATATACCTTGAAAACATCAGCAAACCGGCACTTTTGTCATTTATTTTCCATTTAATCTTATTAAAATACGTAACATTTAGCACATTTAATGTCTGAAGCTAATCATTTCGAAAAAAAACTGCAGACTAGTGTTGCTTGCCTGGGTAAATAAAGGTTAAATAAATAATAAAAATTAATGTCAGTCTTGTAGAGTCACTAAAGGCCTCTGGTGAATGAACTCCTCCCCCTGGTGGATTATCTGTGTATTGCTTGTATCTAATTGTATACAGCAGGTTTTTCAAGAAAAAAATATCACCCTGATCATGTCGAGGGCTTCAGAACTCATGGATCAAATATGATACGTTTGGTGTTATAGAGTTAATGATCATAACGGTAATATTTGTCTGGCACATATTACACAAATTCCTGTTCTAACGGATCAAACTCATTTTTATATCTGTGTGTGTGTGTGTGTGTGTGTGTGTGTCAAGGTTATAATAGTTTTGGATTTTTCAATATAGTTTAGTTTTATTTAGTTTTTACTTTTTTTTTCTCTTTAATTCAGTTAGTTTTAACCCTTTCGTGCACAGTGGTCACTCCAGTGGACAGTTGTTCTCCAGCTGTTCTCTTGTATATTCATGAGTTTTGTTGTTTTAGTTCCATATGGGCCAACACAGTGGACACTTATGCATAAACCCGGATTAACCATATGGGCAACTGGGCAATTGCCCAGGGGCCCGGGACCTCTGAAGGGCCCTGGGTAGCTCGGGCATAACAAAAATATCTGGTTATCTTTTGCTTATAAATGAAACTGTCCGCTGCCCGGAGCCATTGCACTGCACAGAAACCCTGCTCCTGCTGTCTGTGACCGTGAGCTGACACCCTCTCCTCATTGGTCAGTCCAAAAACCGAATCAGCGGTGACGCAAATCAACGTGCGTGCGCTGAGCGGGATGTGAGACGTCAAGAACTATGTGACATACGCGAATGAAAACATTGCAAACATGGAGAAGCAGCTAAGTGGGAGCGCCAAACGAAAATTGAAAAAGGAGAGGGACATTAAAAAAGCTGAAAATTTAAACATTGCACTTCCTTTAACTCTCTTGTTGAATTCTGAGGTGACAAGGGGATTTCTGTTTAAAATTCATATCTGATTATGTTTGTGTTTTGTCTGTGGGCTTTTTCTGACAATTCAATACATTTGTGTTGGCAAAAAGTGTTCCTAAATAAATACTGGATACTTTGGAAATGGTTTCTTATTTATTTTTTGTGAAAATGGAGGACACTTCCCTCTCTTTCTAATGTAGTGGATCAATTTTAGATTATACTGATGCTAATGTGTTTTGTTTTCATATCATCATATGCAAGTGAGTGGCCTTGACAAGAGGCTATAGTGGTGCACTTGTAGTTCTATGAGCATTTACACATTTGTACATCAAAATGCATTTGATGATAGTTAGATATTGAAGTTTGGGGTATATTTACATATATTCCTGGAACTTATTCTGTATTTTGCCAGATTATAGGGATCCTGGGGTTGTGATGATGGGGCCCTTGAGTATTGTTGCCCCGGGTACAATGAAGCGTTAATCTGGCCCTGCTTATGCATCATGTAACTTTGCTGTTCTGGATAAACCTGATCTGCAGTAACATGTTTGAGTGTAAATCAATTGTTATTAGACTGTAATTATTTCTTTTTTTTTTTTTTTTTTTTCCATTTTATTCATTTATTCCAATCTAAATGATTGGAAAGGAGCAGGATGAAGAAAACTTCTACTACCTGCCCCTTTCTTGAAACATCTGCTTCCATCAGCTACGTTGCCATTACAGTTATTACAGTAAACACTTTACCTGATAGTCAATGCAAATAAAACAAATCCAGCATTCATAAGTTAAATTATGTCATTCCATGCTTTTATAAAGCTTCTCTCTTCTTTCCTTATACAACCTCTTAAACTGAACAATATTTGTCTGGCTCTTCTCTTTCACTGCCAAATAATTCCACATCCTGACACCCACAACACACACATTTTCTTCACGTTAGTCTGCACCCTTTGCTTTTTAAAATTAAACCTATGTTCTTCATCCTGTGATACTAAAACAAATAATCTCTGCAAGTTTGCGGCAAAAGTCCATCTCTCGCTCTAAACACAATCAGCAATGTCCTTAATTCAACCAACTCTTTAAACTAAGCAATCCTGATTTAATAACCAACTCATTTGTATGTTCCCTGAAATTAACATTAGACATGATTGTTATTGCTCTTTTCTGTAATAAAAATATATCATTTTTTCTTGAACAAAATGGTTTTTTTTTGTATATTATCTCCATGAAGTGAGTAATAACTAGTATTAGAGTAGGTTTAAATATGAGAAAACGTCAGATTAGCTGCATTAAAAGTGTTTTTATGTCATAGTTTTCACAGTATATCAGTAAATACATGTTTCTTGGCTTCAAAAATGCATCGTGTCCATTTGAATGGACATTTTTGCAACTCAATGAAAATTAGGTTCATAAAAAGCTGTCAATCACATTGTTTTTTGGGTTTTTTTTTTCCATGCCTACAGAGAAATAAAAACGGGGGAAAAATCATGATTAAGGTTCTCATAATTCATGCATGAAAGAGTTAATTAGTTTTTAGAGCAGGTTTGCTAGTTTTTATTAGTTTTAATTTTTTTCTAAATGCTTAGTTTTAGTTTAGTTGTCTCTTTTCTCTTCTTCTCTGTCGTCGTATTCAAATAAATCCCAGACAGGACTCTGCTGCTTTAGTCTCCATGTTTCCAGGTAGAGTGGGGACCAGAAGACGACTGGAAACCACAAGTGACGGACCAGAAAGTGTCGTATGGTGCTGCCAGATACAATTGCTAGAACGAAATAAATCGCTTTCGTATCAATCTGACGTTGACAAAGACAAAAAATGAAGGGAATTTTATCCATAATTTTTATACGTTTTAGTTTCAGTTATAATTTTTTTCTTTTAGTTATAGTTTTTATTTATTTCAGCGAAAATGTTTTTTCAGTTCTAGTTTTTGTCATTTTGTTAGTTTTTGTTAACAATAACACTGGTCAACAACAAATTTATTTAAGTTTTTTGAGCTGATTTCGAATAATTTTGGTGCTGAATCCAAAAATCACATTCATTTTGCTCAATCAGGTCAACTTTCTGAACTATGCTACATATTGGCTTTTTAACATTTTTGCTTACATTTATGGGCATTTTCACATCATATGATACAAAATACTTTCATATTTCTTGCAATAAACGAGTTCTGAAGATTTTACTTTTGCCAATTTATGATGAATGTTTTTTTTTAATATTACAGGTGAATGAAATGGCTTCGACTAGAAGATCTTGCAAAAATAAGCCTGATGTATTCTGCTCCATCTGCGGTGAATACACCATTGTACCGAACAGGAATCCTGTTAGAAAATAATTTTTTTTCTCTTAAAACCTATTGTGGGTGAGAACTGTATAAAAAAATCAACTGATAAAGTCACAAAAATGTAATCAATTTTGTGAGAAGATCAAATTTTTCAAAATCAAATTAGCAAAAAAACCTGACCTGATTGAGAAAAACAGATGTCATTTTTGGATTTAGCGGTGCAAAATGGTCCGAAATCAGTTGAAAAAACCTGGACAACTTGCAAAAACCATTTTTTTGGAATCCAGTGTAATAACCTTGGTCTGTGTATGTATATTTTTCCTGTTACTTTAATTATACTTGCACCGAGCAGCTGTAACACACAATAATTTCCCCTGAAAATATTCTGACAACAATGTATTTCTTCTGTAGAACTCGACAACGTGGAAGGCATCTCAGTGGACTGGATCGGGAAGAACTTGTACTGGACCAACGACGGCTACAGGAAGACCATCAGCGTTGCCAGATTGGAACGAGCCTCCCATACCAGGAAGACTCTGCTGGAAGGAAACATGTCACATCCCCGGGCCATCGTGGTTGACCCACTTAACAGGCAAGAAAAAAACAAAAACAGATCACACAGCTTTGTGTCTGACCAGTTAGCAGTCTGGTTTTCTCGAGTAAATAAGTGTTTGATCTGAGAAAACATGCATTTAGAAGAGTAGAAGGTTTTAAAGGAAATAATGTCATCACAGAATGCATCAGGGTGCTTCTATGAAACTGGGTTGAACCCATCGTGTCCACTGGTGTTACACGCAGAACCTGAACATTTAAACACATATAAATCACAAATGATTTTGCGACAAGGTTATTATCATTAACGAAAACTAATGAAATGTCAAAAACTAGAATTAAAAAAACATTTTCATTAACTGAAATAAATAAAAATTATAATTAAAATTAAAAATGACAACTAAATGAAACTGTATTGTGTGCTAATTTTCATGTCCTATTGACCGTGTTACATGCGGATTTTTGTATTTAAATTAAACTAAAAAATATAAGTGTGTTTTATATGAAAAATACTTTCTCTTTTACCTCAGTAAATATTGATTTTTGAAATAGACCCAACGTGCTTCCAAACCTGCTTCATAACATTCGTCTCCATCTGGTTTTTAGTCCTTTTGTCCGGTTTTTAGGACCAGTTTCATAGAAGCATCCATCACCATGTCCATTTCTCCCACAATTCTGTGTACACGACGTATGGAACAACAGAGCCATTAATTAACATATAAGATTAAAAACGCTTTAAAATGCAAATTCATTGAGTGCCCTCAGGATTGGAAGGATTAACACTTTAAGGCTTAAATGGTATTAACACAGCAAATCCATAGCAGTCTGATATTGGTTTTCAAGCCATAAGTGGGGCCGACAAACATTTCCCCAAATTCAATTAACCGGAAAAAAAAAAAAATTATATTGCAGGACACTAATGTGGATGTTTCCTCCGCCTGTTTCCAACACCAGTATCAGTCCCATCGTATCGCAGATGGAAGTGGCCCTTATGTCCACCGGTGTTCTGTCTTGGCACAGACTCCAGCGCCATAACATTAAACACTTACACACATAGATTTGAATGCATTATAGTGATGCTTCTGCCACGTGTAAATATAAAAAAACACATTAAAGATAGATCTGTGTACTGAGGTTACAATAGTTTTGGATTTTTCATTATAGTTTAGTTTTATTTAGTTTGGACTTTTTTTTTCTCTAATTCAGTTCGTTTTAATTCATTTTTAGAGCAGATTTGCTAGTTTTTATTAGTTTTCATTTTTTTCCAAAATGCTTAGTTTTAGTTTAGTTTTAATATTAATTTCAGTTTTGTCGTATCTTTTCTCCTCTTTGCCGTCGTATTCAAATAAATCCCAGACAGGACTCTGCTGTTTTCTCCCAACTTCAGTCTTTAACTTCAGAGAAGACCACTAAACGACAAGTGATGAAAAGTGACGAACCGTGAAGTACCGTATGGTGCCGCTAGCTAAAATTGCTGGAGCGAAATAAATCGCTTTTGTATCAATCTGACAATGACAAAAACAAAGGGAATTTGATCCATAATTTTTATATGTTTTGTAGTTTTTGTAAGCACACAATACAGTTTCAGTTAGTTATTGTTTTTTTCTTTTAATTATAGTTTTTATTTATTTCAGTGAACAATTTTTTTTTTTTTCAATTCTAGTTTTTGTCATTTCATTAGTTTTCGTTAACGATAATAACCTTGGCACAGACTCCAACGCCATAACATTAAACACTTACGCACATAGATTTTAATGCATTATAGTGATGCTTCTGCCACGTGTAAATATAAAAAAAAAACATTCAAGATAGATCTGTGTACCAACGTTCTAATAGGTTTGGATTTTTCATTATAGCTTAGTTTTATTTAGTTTTGACTTTTTTTTTTTTTATCTCTAATTCAGTTTGTTTTATTTCATTTTTAGAACAGGTTTGCTAATTTTTATTAGTTTTTTTTTTTTTTTCTAAATGCTTAATTTTAGTTTAGTGGTCTCTTTTCTCTTCTTCTCTGTCGTCGTATTCAAATAAATCCCAGACAGGACTCTGCTGCTTTCTCCCAACTTTAGTCTCCATGTTTCCAGGTAGAGTGGGGACCAGATGACGACTGGAAACCACAAGTGAAGGACTGTGAAGTACCGAATGGTGCCGCTAGATAAAATTGCTAGAGCGAAATAAATCGCTTTTATATCAATCCAACACTGACAAAGACGAAAACAAAGGGAATTTTATCCATAATTTTTATACGTTACAGGGTGGGGAAGCAAAATGTACAATATTTTGAGGCAGGGATTGAAAGACAGTGTATGACCGATTAGTTTATTGAAAGTCATGAGAATTTATTTGCCACAAGAACATGTCCATAATAGAAAATGTTTTTATTCTATGTGTCCTCCTTCTTTCTCAATAACTGCCTTCACACGCTTCCTGAAACTTGCGCAAGTGTTCCTCAAATATTCAGGTGACAACTTCTCCCATTCTTCTTTAATAGTATCTTCCAGACTTTCTGGTAATAGTTTTGCTCATAGTCATTCTCTTCTTTCCATTAGAAACAGTCTTTATGGACACTCCAACTATTTTTGAAATCTCCTTTGGTGTGACGAGTGCATTCAGCAAATCACACACTCTTTGACGTTTGCTTTCCTGATTACTCATATGGGCAAAAGTTTGTGAAAAGGTATGGATAATAGTGTTAGGTATGATTATGACATCAGTATATGTTTGGTTTCAAAACAATTGACGTAGTGTCTGCTGAGAAAAAACAACTAAATGTTCATTGTAAATTTTGCTTCCCCACCCTGTAGTTTTGTAAACACACGATACAGTTTCAGTTAATTGTCATTTTTTTCTTTTAATTATGTTTTTATTTATTTCAGTTAATAAAAATGTTTTTACAATACTAGTTTTTGTCTTTTTGTTATTTTTTAACGATAATAACCTTGGCACAGACTCCAACGCCATAACATTAAACACTTACGCACATAGATTTTAATGCATTATAGTGATGCTTCTGCCACCTGTAAATATAAAAAACAAACATTGAAGAGAGGTCTGTGTTCACTTTCAGAAATGAAATTCCACGATGGCCTTTGCTCCAAATGTTATTAAGACGCACAGCGGTAACAGACGCCCACTGCCATTCTGGTCTTTTTCCTCAGATCTGAGGGTTAATAACTTTTCCTCTGACCCTCCCACTGACGGTACACACGATAAGAAAAGCAAGTTTTGTGCTTGGGAGGAAGCCTCAGAAGCCTGAAGCAGACGGCCTTTTGATCTCTATCTGCTCTGCTGGAAGGGTCTCTTCAGGTGAAATGGATGCAACTCTCCAACTGATTTCTTGGTTGCATTCCGGCGACCTTATTTTCCGCTCCGTTTGTCACCTCCAGTCTGTGTTGACACGATAAGGACCACTAGTGTCAAGTTAACACCGCCGTCCCTCTCTATCTTTGCTGCATTAGCAAACTCATACATGTATTTACATACGAGCTCCACACCTGTAGTCCCTCTGAAACGGTCTGTTCACTGTTAGACACTGCCTGGCCCAAGAATAAGTCTTACAGCGGGGGTCTCAAACTCATTTTCTTTCAGGGGCCACATTCAGCCCGATTTGATCTGAAGTGGGCCGGACCAGTGAAATAAGAACAGAATAACCTATAAATAATGACAACTCCAAATATTTGTCGTTGTTTTAGTGTAAAGAAAAACAAAACATTTATAAAAATACTTACTTTTCTAAACCGTCCAAGCAAAAAAGATGTGAATAAACTGAAAAAAACTGAAATTTCTGAAGAAAAATCAGTGCAATTTTAACAATATTCTGCCTCCACTTCTCATTAGTCCATGTGCATTCTGGATCAGATCTGCAAAGACACTAAACACTGAGGAACAGAAGGAAAAGAGTTCAAACTGGGCTGAATTTTCTTCAGACATTTCAGGTTGTTCATATTTGTTCAGGTTATTCACATTTTACTGGTACAGGATAATTTGTAAATGTAAATATTTTCATAATTTAATGTTATTTTTTGCACTAAAATGAAGGACAAAAATTGAAGTTGTTAATTCCAGATTTTTTTGCTTAATTCAAGATTGTTTGCAAAATTTAACCTCCTGAGACCCAGGAAATGTCAGCAAAGTACCAGTTTTTTGTTTTTATTAAATCAGTGCCTATATTGGAAACATCATGATGCAACAGTTTTTTTCAGACGCAGTTTTTAAAATTTTTATGGAATGTCCTTTGTGGTGGACAGTTTTCTTTTCTTTTTTTTCTTTTGTATAAAGTTGTGAAACTCTGGTCCACAAATGTGGACAGAAAACCCGTAGCTGGGTCTGAGGAGGTTAAGATGTTTTTTTGTTGTGCTTAATTCAAGATTTTTTTGGGGCCTAATTCAAGATTCTTTTACCTAGCTAAAGGTTTTTTTTTTTGCTTAATTCAACATTTTTTCCTTAATTCAAGATTTTTTTTTTTTTTTTTTTTGCTTAATTCAGTTCAAGACTGGAATTTTTGCACTTTGCACAAACATCCCACAGGCCAGATTGGAACCTGGATCATGGTCACGTATGACTTTTTCTCCCCATGACAGAGCTTTAAGCTGCTTTGTAGATGATGCAGCCAACCGTGTTCACAGACGATAGTTTCTGAAAGTGTGTCGGTGTCCGTGCAGGGAGTTCCAGGCTGGTTTTAATGCAGTGCTGCCTGAGGACCTGAAGGTCACGGCTGTCCAGTATTGATTTGGTCTCGTCCGTTGCACATGGTGATTTCGACTGGCTCTCAGAATGTCTGGATTTGAAAATGCACTGGAAATGAAGAGAGTCAAAGTCTTGAATAATTTTACGAGGAACCTGATTCTGAAATTGTTCCAAAACTTGTAGACTGTTTTTGACAGTTGTTCTTTTTCTCGAGGGTGGTCTTTTTATAGATTATATTACATTAAATGAGATAGAATTTCCACCCTACATTTTAGGATACGCGGCCATCAAATTCAAAATGATCTATATTCTATTAGAGCAAAATACGGGGTTATGAGATTTGCACATCATTAAATTCAATTTTGTTTTGTTTTATAATTTTATTTTTTCATTTGGGGAAATACTTTACAACCAAGTAAAACAAAACTAAACAACAAACAGCTAAGCACATTTGTATATCATGTCTGAAAAATCAACAATGGTAAAACATGAAATTTCACATAAACACATTTCATATAAGTTCTCTGTTTAGAAAAAAAACCCCAAAAACCTATGTCATCCCTTGTTTAGTTATATTTTGTAAAATAACATACAAAAAGACGTCACACTTTTCCCCTTTTTTTCACTCTTCTTGTTTCAAAATCCACACAAGTTTCCACTCCAGTACATTCAACCAGTACAAATAGAACTTGTCATTTCCAGTTTAGTTAAATCTGACCTCAGTGGGGTGATACTTACCGTCCATTTTGACCACATTTCCATAAATGTGTCCTGCTTTACTTTTAATGAAAAGGACAGTTTCTCCATTACATAGATTTCATAGGTTGCTTTTAACCAGTCTTCGTGTTGTGGTGCATCTGGTTGGAGTCACTTCCATGTCAGAGCTTTTTTCCCTCCAATAAGTTGTAGTCTCATTAAATATTTGTCTCCTTTAGTTTGAATGTTCGGTGTTATGGCTGCCATGTACAATGTCAAAGCATCAGATGGGGCTGTGGTCTTAAATATTGCATCTTCGAGTACCTACACTGGTCAACAACAAATCTATTGTTTCAGTTTTTTGAGCTGATTTAGGATAATTTTGGTGTGCTGAATCCAAAAATCACATTCATTTTGCTCAATCAGGTCAACTTTCTGAACTATGCTACATATTGGCTTTTTAACATTTTTGCTTACATTTATGGGCATTTTCACACCATATGATACAAAATTCTTTCATATTTCTTGCAATAAACGAGTTCTGAAGATTTTACTTTTGCCAATTTATGATTAGTGTTTTTTTTAATATTACAGGTGAATGAAATGGCTTCGACTAGAAGATCTTGCGAAAATAAGCCTGACGTATTCTGCTACATCTGCGGTGAATACACCATTGTACCTAACAGGAATCAAGTCATAAGTTTCATAAAGTGTGCTTACCAATCTTATTTTGGTATTAATTATTATATTTTGTGAGAAGATCAAATTTTTCAAAATCAAATTAGCAAAAAAAACCTGACCTGATTGAGAAAAACAGATGTCATTTTTGGATTTAGCGGTGCAAAATGGTCCGAATTCAGTTGAAAAAACCTGGACAACTTGCAAAAAACTTTTTTTTGTAACCCAGTGTTATTATTCCAAACAATTGTGAATGTTCTTCCAGAATGACTTGAGTTTTGGACATTCCCAAAATAGATGGTAGTGATTAGCTACAGCTGATCCACATGAATTCTGTTTTTATTTGCATTATACAGAACATCCCACCTTTTCAGGAATCGGGGTTACATGCACACGCTCCAAAGATGGGACTGAAATAAAATTCCAGGTTGCATAAATTAAATATGAGACACCATTTGTGCAGTGCGTTCTTCCTGGAACACACACAGTAATAACCTTTCTCTTTCAACACTGCGACTGTATGATGCCTCTGTCCATTTTCCTACTGTGTGTGTCCATGTCTGTGTGTGTGTGTGTGCGTGTGTGTGTGTGTGTGTGTGTGTGTGTGTGTGTGTGTGTGTGTGTGTGTGTGTGTGTGTGGGAGCGTGAAGCGATCCGCGTTGAATAATTCATGAGGTCGTAAAGATGACTTGGAGACACGGGGAGTCTTCATTCACCTCCATATCCGATTCTGTTTCATCTTCCCTTAGCCAGCCCTCTATCATTGATGAGAAACAGGGGCCACATGCCTCAGTCAGAAACACTCAAAGTGAGCAAATCCCCGGGGTAGGGTTACTAGAGAGGAGATCACGTCAAATCGTTGACCCAATCATGTTCCACATAGCACAGGCCCGCTGAGACCTGGAATCTCAGCTACATAAAACACAGGGAACTTGTAATTTGTTGTGTCTTTGGCAAGGTTATAATAGTTTTGGATTTTTATTACACTGGGTTACAAAAAAATGTTTTCTGCAAGTTGTCCAGGTTTTTTCAACTGAATTCGGACCATTTTGCACCGCTAAATCCAAAAATGACATCTGTTTTTCTCAATCAGGTCAAGTTTTTTTGCTAATTTGATTTTGAAAAATTTGATCTTCTCACAAAATTGATTACATTTTTGTAAACTTTATCTTGGTCACCAAGTTTAATACCAAAATAAGATTGGTAAGCACACTTTATGAAACTTGTGACTTGATTCCTGTTAGGTACAATGGTGTATTCAGCGCAGATGGAGCAGAATACGTCAGGCTTATTTTTGCCAGATCTTCTAGTCGAAGCCATTTCATTCACCTGTAATATTAAAAAAAACACTAATCATAAATTGGCAAAAGTAAAATCTTCAGAACTCGTTTATTGCAAGAAATATGAAAGAATTTTGTATCATATGATGTGAAAATGCCCATAAATGTAAGCAAAAATGTTCAAAAGCCAATATGTAGCATAGTTCAGAAAGTTGACCTGATTGAGCAAAATGAATGTGATTTTTGGATTCAGCACCAAAATTATCCGAAATCAGCTCAAAAAACTGAAACAATAGATTTGTTGTTGACCAGTGTTATTGTTTAGTTTTTAGTTTTGACTTTTTTTTTTCCCTCTAATTCAGTTAGTTTAAATTCGTTTTTAGAGCAGGTTTGATAGTTAACTCCGCCAAGGAGGTTCTGTTTTTGGTGTTGGTTTGTCTGTCTGTCCGTGTGTAAGATAACTCAAAAAGTTATGGACGGATTTGGATGAAAATTTCAGGAAATGTTGATACTGGCACAAGGAACAAATGATTATATTTTGGTGGTGATTGGGGGGTTGGCCACTGATCTGCCTTGGCGGAGGTCTGCGCTCTCCAAGTGCTTTTCTAGTTTTTATTAGTTTTTTTCATTTATTTTTCTAAATGCTTAGTTTTAGTTTAGTTTAAGTATTAATTTTAGTTTAGTGGTCTCTTTTCTCTTCTTCTTCGTCGTATTCAAATAAATCCCAGACAGGACTCTGCTGCTTTAGTCTCCATGTTTCCAGGTAGAGTGGGGACCAGAAGACGACTGGAAACCACAAGTGAACACAAGTGACGGACCCTTAAATATCATATGGTGCCAGCAGCGAAAATTGCGAGCGAGAAAAACTGTTAAAAGCTGTTAATTTACCTGTTCACAATGATCTAATGTAAGATTATTATATCCTGTGTAGATATGTGTTCTTGTAGAACCCTTTCATGCATAGTGGTCATTACAGTGGACAGTTATTCTGCAGCTGTTCTTTTGTATATTCATGGATTTTGTTGTTTTAGTTCCATATCAGCCAACACATTGGACGCTAATACATCATCCCATTTGATAACGTTACTGTAACTTGCTGTTCTTGATAAACCTGATCTAACATGTTTGACTGTAAATGAATTCCTTGTTATTATTTGACTGTAATTAACAGCAAAAATTTGTCATTTTTTCTTTGCATATTATCTCCATGAAGTGAGTAATGACTACTAGAATATGTTAAAATGTGAGAAAACATCAGATTAACAGCATTAAAATGTTTTTATTTCATAGTTTTTGCACAGTACAGGGTGGGGAAGCAAAATGTACAATGAACATTTAGTTGTTTTTTCTCAGCAGACACTACGTCAGTTGTTTTGAAACCAAACATATATTGATGTCATAATCATACCTAACACTATTATCCATACCTTTTCAGAAACTTTTGCCCATATGAGTAATCAGGAAAGCAAACGTCAAAGAGTGTGTGATTTGCTGAATACACTCGTCACACCAAAGGAGATTTCCAAAATAGTTGGAGTGTCCATAAAGACTGTTTATAATGGAAAGAAGAGAATGACTATGAGCAAAACTATTACCAGAAAGTCTGGAAGATACTATTAAAGAAGAATGGGAGAAGTTGTCACCCCAATATTTGAGGAACACTTGCACAAGTTTCAGGAAGCGTGTGAAGGCAGTTATTGAGAAAGAAGGAGGACACATAGAATAAAAACATTTTCTATTATGGACATGTTCTTGTGGCAAATAAATTCTCATGACTTTCAATAAAGTAATTGGTCATACACTGTCTTTCAATCCCTGCCTCAAAATATTGTACATTTTGCTTCCCCACCCTGTATATCAGTAAATACATGTTTCTTTGCTTCATAAATTAAACGCATGGTGTCCAGCTTAGTGGCCATTTTTGCAGCTCTATAAAAAATTCAATTGCATTGTTTTTTTTAATGCCTAAAGAGGAATAAAATCACTCTAGAAAAAAAAAAAACCTTGATTAATGTTCTCATAATTCATGCATGAAAGGGTTAATATATTGGCCAATATTTCGGTCATCGGCCAATATCGGATATCGGCCGATATAATGGATATCGGCTTTTTTTAGCCCCCAGTATCAGTATCGGCCCATAAATCCCATATCGGTCGGGCTCTAGAACGTGCACAGCCATTCAACTGCAGACAGACTTGTGTTCTTAGGAAGTCCGTTCTATGAAACCGTTCTTACTAAGACCGTACTCACCGAGTTCGCAAGACCGTACTCTGCGTTCTTGGTATGGAGAAAGGGCCACAGTGTGAATTGTTTAATCGTCTTGTCTGAGTCATTTTCTTAGGCTGTGGTGGTCCCTCTTTCTGTTACCGGAGATGTTTGATTTTGCATATGGGAACACTTTTGTCTGGCCGTTAAATCCTCTGTTCTGACTTAATAGACACATGAGGCCTGTACGTTCTCTATAGCATTTCCTGTAGAAGGCAAAGCGGCATGTGAAAGATTCAGCAGGAAACCCAGTCATGCTTTCCCAAGGGTGTTGACAGCGTAGCACTGTGATATAAAATTCATCATTTTGGAAGAAGGCCTGCAGAAACAGGTTGTTAGATGTGTATTGATTGATATGAAATCAAAGCAGAAGGAGGGTGGGTGAAGAGAGCAAGAACACAACACTTTAACAGCAGTGTGTGAAGACGTAAAGGCGGAGGAGTGAGCGGCAAAAAAAAGAGAAAGACCATGAAATACCAATTAAAATCATACAGTGTTGAGGAAAAAAATAATGATAATTAACTGTTTTTCAAACATAAGTAAGAATGCAATACAGTCGCAGAAAAAAGTTATTAGACCACCCTTGTTTTCTTCAATTTCTTGTTCATTTTAATCCAACTAAAGGCACATTTATTTGGACAAATATAATAACAACAAAAACAGCTCATAGCAGTTTAATTTCAGAGCTGATAAATCTGTGTATTATTCGTTCATTCGTTTTTCAATTTAAAACCAAAAATCCAAAAACAAAACGACTTTTTTTTTTCGTTTTTCATTTTCAAACATTAGTTCCATGATCCTCAAAGGGAACTGGTTCTGAGATCCTTAAACAGAACAGGTTCCTTAAACAGAGCTCCTGCCTGGATCAGCCTCTACTGGCCCATAGACTGAGAAAATCAGAGCCAAATTTTTATTTTTTCATAATACAGTATAAATTAAGTTTTTAAAAAATTGGCTCTGTTTTTCCAAATTAACTAGATACTGTTTTCTGAAAAAACTTAAATTTAAAAACAGAGCCGAATTTATTTTTTGTGTGAATGCAATACACTTCCGTATAAGACAGCTGTTTAATTATAGCAAATATTCCTCCAGTTCGGCCATGATTCTGTTTGTTTATTTTTTCCCTAGTGACGACAACTTGAGCACAAAATCAGGAAATGGAAAAACGAACCGTTATCTGTTTTTCATTCTGGTTTTGAAAATGTAAATGGACTGAAACTAGTTGTGTACTGTGTGTGTGTGTGTGTTTCAGCTGGATGTACTGGACAGACTGGGAGGAGGATGAGGTCAACGACAGCATCGGCCGAATAGAAAAGGCCTGGATGGACGGATCCAACAGACGGATTTTCGTCACCTCCAACATGCTGTGGCCCAACGGTTTGACTCTGGACCACGGAACCAGCACCATGTACTGGTGCGACGCCTACTACGACCACATCGAGAAGATTCACCTGAACGGCACCGGGAGAATGGTGAGTTCTACTGCCATACACGACACCAGAGGTCATGAACCATGACGCATCCACAGCATTTTGAACACTATTATATAGGTTTCAAATCACACTGGGTAATATATTAATACATACGTGTATATCGGCTTTATATCGATGTGAGTGTGGGTGATCCAAAAGTGTTTGGATTTTTTTTTCAGTAGTGGATGATTCATGATGTTAATTTTTTTTTCTGTCTACATGAATTAAGTATAAAACATGATTCAAAATCTGATTTTACCCATAAAGACACAAACATCCACCTTTAACCTAAACCTTCCACTGATCTAAACTGTTTAATTCCTGCTGATCCACTAATCCTATCAATCCATGTCAATAATTGGTGTAAAATACAGTTCTTCATCTTTTCATGGTCATCAGATATGACCATATTTGGACATTCAGAGGCTCCGTAGTTATCGTGGAAACACCGTCATCTTCAACAACATTGATTCCCCAGTGAAACCCATGGAGTTGGATCAATGTCAGTGGATGGACACACTGGGTTTATATGTATATTGAATAATAAAAAAAATTAATAAAAACTTCAAAAAATTCTAAATAACATGAAAAAATAAGCAAAAAAAGGATAAAATAAGCAAAAAGATGAACAAAAACAACCAAATTGAGGGGAAATTCATTTTTCAAAAAGTCAACAAAATAAGTGACATGAACAAAATAAGCCATGAATTGAACAGAATTTGGAGAGAAAATAATGAAATAGGCAACAAACTGAACAAAAAAGAAATAAAATGAATAAAAATGAACAAAATGAGGTTGAAGACACTTGTTTTATGTTCTTAGAAACACCGTCATCTTCTACAGCATTGATTCCCCAGTAAAAGCCATGGAGTTGACAGTCAGTGTCAGTGGATGGACACACTGGGTTTATGTTCAGTTAATGACAGATCGCACTGAAAAAGTCACTGTTTATTCAGTTTTCTCTCTTTCTCATGTAATAACCTTCAACTTTAATCTGAGCTTTAATGAACATCTACATGATCAGTGAATTAAATACAGGAAAATAGATGAGAATAAATGTTAGAATAAATGGTGACGAATCACTAGAGAATTCATTCTTCATTCATGTGGGAACTTCCACAGAGGGAACACTGGGTCTTTATGGGTTCATCTAAATCAGAACTTATTAAAATATCTAAATTATTTCATTTATTGAGGTACAGCTTTTTGAAAATGTTGAAAAATGTGAATGTGTATTGAATTTTTTCCTGTGGAGACCTTTGTGGCTCAACCAAAAATCCATTTCATCACCTTCCTGAAATATTTTTTACAAAATGACTTTTTTTGCCTCAATCATCAACTGCACAATTTTTTTTCAGCTTTTTGTGTGTGTGTGTGTGTGTGTGTGTGTGTGTTTCCTGAAAAATCTGAACAAAATGACTTGGATGATATGCATTTACTTCATGTATTATATTAACTGAATGTGATTATTATTATTATTATTATTTTATTTTTTTATTTTTTTATTTTTGGTAAAGACAGTGTTTTTGAATTGTGTTTTGTCCTCAGTTGTTTTAGCCAGGAAGCTTTTGATTAAAGTTGGAAGTGGTCCACAATATTGACAAAACTGAGATTATACATACATATGTGTATATATATATATATATATATATATACAGTACAGGCCAAAAGTTTGGACACACCTTCTCATTCTTCGCATTTTCTTTATTTTCATGACTATTTTCATTGTAGATTCTCACTGAAGGCATCAAAACTATGAATGAACACATGTGGAATTATGTACTTAACAAAAAAGTGTGAAATAACTGAAAACATCTCTTATATTCTAGTTTCTTCAAAGTATCCACCCTTAGCTCTGATGACTGCCTTGCACACCCTTGGCATTCTCTTGATGAGCTTCCAGAGGTAGTCACCTGAAATGGTTTCCACTTCATAGCTGTGCCTTGTCAGGGTTACTTAGTGGAATTTCTTGCCTTATTGATGGGGTTGGGACCATCAGTTGTGTTGTGCAGAAGTCAGGTTGATGCACAGCTGACAGCCCTATTGGACAACTGTTAGAATGCATATTATGGTGAGAACCAATCAGCTAAGTAAAGACAAACGAGTGACCATCATTACTTTAAGAAATGAAGGTCAGTCAGTCTAGAAAATTGCAAAAACTTTGAATGTGTCCCCAAGTGCAGTCGCAAAAACCATCAAGCGCTCCAACGAAACTGGCTCACATGAGGACCGCCCCAGGAAAGGAAGACCAAGAGTCACCTCTGATGCTGAAGATAATTTGCGATTTCTGAGGCTGGTGACTCAGATGAACTTAACAGCAGCTCAGATTAGAGACCAGATGAATACCACACAGAGCTCTAGCAGCAGACACATCTCTACAACAACTGTTAAGAGGAGACTGCGTGAATCAGGCCTTCATGGTCAAACAGCTGCTAGGAAACCACTGCTCAGGAGAGGCAACAAACACAAGAGATTTATTTGGGCCAAGAAACCCAAGGAATGGACATTAGACCAGTGGAAATCTGTGCTTTGGTCTGATGAGTCCAAATTTCAGATCTTTGGATCCAACCGCCGTGTCTTTGTGCGACGCAGAAAAGGTGAACGGATGGATGCTACATGCCTGGTTCCCACCGTGAAGCATGGAGGGGGAGGTGTGATGGTGTGGGGGGTGCTTTGCTGGTGACGCTGTTGGGGATTTATTCAAGATTGAAGGCAACCTGAATCAGCATGGCTACCACAGCATCCTGAAGTGACATGCCATTCCATCCGGTCTGCGTTTAGTTGGACCATCATTTATGTTTCAACAGGACAATGACCCCAAACACACCTCCAGGCTGTGTGAGGGATATTTGACCAAGAAGGAGAGTGATGGAGTGCTGCCGCCAGATGACCTGGCCTCCACAGTCACCGGACCTGAACCCAATCGAGATGGTTTGGGGGTGAGCTGGACCGCAGAGTGAAGGCAAAAGGGCCAACAAGTGCTAAGCATCTGTGGGAACTTCTTCAAGACTGTTAGGAAACCATTTCAGGTGACTACCTCTGGAAGCTCATCAAGAGAATGGCAAGAGTGTGCAAAGCAGTCATCAGAGCTAAGGGTGGATACTTTGAAGAAACTAGAATATAAGAGATGTTTTCAGTTATTTCACACTTTTTTGTTAAGTACATAATTCCACATGTGTTCATTCATAGTTTTGATGCCTTCAGTGAGAATCTACAATGAAAATAGTCATGAAAATAAAGAAAATGCAAAGAATGAGAAGGTGTGTCCAAACTTTTGGCCTGTACTGTATATATATATATATATATATATATTTTTTTTTTTTTTTTTTTTTTTTTTTTCTTTTTTTTTTTTTTTTGTCATCTCACCAAACTCTGGTTCCAAACATGGAAAGGTTGATCCAAGGAGGAAATCTAAAGCAGATGGTTTTTCCTTGAACCTGGAGTATGAACTGTTGTGGAGATGTTGAAAAGATGACAGAGGACAAAAATAACAGTTGCATTAGGGTCACATGTAGAGATCCAGGAAAAAGCTACCGAGTAGAACAGGAAAAAAAAAAAGAATCAGTCGTTTGTCAGGTTAGATGGAGTCACTTACAGACCAGAACAAAGAACAACTTCAGATATATCTGTTTGGTTCCAGTCGGACTAATTGGCTTTAACTTCTGGGTAAATTAAGACCATTTTTCCTTTTAAAATCACAGCAGATTATTCCATTTCTTCAGCTCTGTTCTCCCCAGCAGCACATTCAGGATGAATTTTCACCAATAAAAGAAAATTTTTACTTGGAAAATGTAGTTTTTGCATTATTTAAAGAGAAAAAGAAGAAGTGGTGACATTAAATGTGCCGGGCTGAACACTTTATAACTAATAAATCTGCTGTCAGGTTCAGGATACTTACCTTTGATTTAACACCGTCTGCTCATCACATTCTGTCTCCAGTTACTGCACCTTCTACAAATGTTTTTTTTTTACTATAAAAGTTTTAAACCTCAAACAAACACTGACGGTGACCTTGGTTTGACCCTGCATACCTGGTCCGTTTAGGTTTTATTTTTCTGTTCACTTTAGGGGAGGTTTGTCCACTTGTTAGTCTGAAAATGGTCCAATGTTTGATGTTACGAAACTGTTTACCTTCCATTAAACTGACGTGAGAAGAAAACTGAGTTTGACCCAAATCAGACCGTCTGAATCCGTGTATCATTCGTTCATTCGTTTTTCAATTTAAAACCAAAAAAAAAAAAAAACATGACTCGTTTTTTTGTTTTTCATTTTCAAAACCACAATGAAAAACAGATAACAGTTCGTTTTTCCATTTCCCGATTTTGTGCTCAAATGAAAAATGGAAAAAACAGATAACGACCGTTTCATTCGATTTTGCTATTTTCAATATAGTTCAGTTGTCTGACCCGGAAGTAGTCTTTTTTACAAGGGAAAAAATAAACAAATGGAATCATGGCCAGACTGGAGGAATATTTTGCTATAATTAAGCAGCTGTTGGATACGTACAGAAGCGTATTGCATTCACACAAAAAAATCAATTCGGCTCTGTTTTTGTCAATTAACAAGATAATTTTCTCGTTAATTCAGAAAAACGGAGCCGAATTTAATTTTTTTCAGAAAACAGTATCTCATTCATTCAGAAAAGAGCCAGATTATTTTTGTGTGTGAATGATATATGCTTTCATATCAAACAGCTGCTTAATTATAACAAAATATTCCTCCAGTCCGGCCATGATTCCGTTTGTTTTATTTTTTCCCTAGTAACGACTACTTCCGGGTCAGACAACTGAACTATGTTGGAAATAGCAAAATCAGATGAAATGGTCGTTATCCGTTTTTTCCATGTTTCATTTGAGCACAAAATCGGGAAGTGGAAAAACGAACCGTTATCCGTTTTCATTCTGGTTTTGAAAATGAAAAACAAAAAAACAAGTTGTTTTTTTGTACTCAGGTGTTATGTGTAACCCGTAAAGACCCAGGTCTACTTTTGTGGCACTTTTTTCTCTACATTGAACTTTTCTTAAGTGTTTTATCGCCATTTATTATGACATTACCCTCTGTATTTTGCGTTTTTCCAGTGAACATTAGGTATTTTTCTATATTTAATTCACTGATCATGTAGATGTTCATTAAAGCTCAGATTAAAGTTGATGGTTATTGTATCAGAAACAGAGAAAACTGACGAAAAAGTGACTTTTTCAGTAAAATCCATCATTAACTGAACAATAAACCCAGTGTGTCCATCCACTGTCACTGATCTAACTCCAGGGGTTTTACTGGGGAATCAGTGTTAAAGGTCCCGTATTATGCAAATCTCACTTTGTGACAGTTTTCTTACAGTAGTGTGTGTTGCAGTAGCCACATTATGAGGTTGGAATGTGAAAACTGTCTGTTTCCTCCTGCCTTGCTACACCACATGTTGTGAAAATGCTCAAACGGCCCAGTTTGAGTTGGGTCCGCTTATGACGACATAAGCGGATTTAACTCCTCCCCCTGACTGTGACCCCGCCCTGGCAAAGTACCTCTTGGACAACAAACATGGCGAAGGCGAGACACGCAGGTTGTGGTGTTGTTGGCTGCACACACCAACACCAGAGTTTATTTTTGCTCAGCACTTCCGAGCCTCTCCGTAAAAAGTGTCTGGATTCTGTCTGTGATGGTCATGGACCAAACAACATTCCCAAACGCTTGTATGTGTGTGCCCTGCATTTCACGGACGAGTGTTTTTTAACATGGGCCCGTACAGCTCCGGCTTAGCACAAAGACTCCGAACCAAGAAGGACGCAGTACCAACGCTTCGTGACCCAAGTCCAAGTGTGGGAGATGGAAGTTCTGATCATTTTTTTTGTATCTTTACTGCATAACCCTACATTACGGATAAGCTGGTGGTTGTTGATGTGTACGTCTAACGTTAGCATGGCAGCTAACATAGCTGGGTTACTGCTGCTAACGTTTGCGTCCCCGTTAACATGCAAGAGCTGATAATATCCAGAGACATTCAACAGAACTACTGTGAACACGGGCCTTTTGTGGTTAGCATCAGTACAGTTAGCATCAGGCTTGTTAGCAGCTGCCTGCATTAGTGGCGGCAGTTGTCTTTCCGTGTCAGGTCCACGAACCCGACACAACACCGCCGTTTTCCGTCGGGGCTCAATCACGCCTCAAGGCAAAGAAAGCCAGTGTTTGGAAAGACGTTCTGTCTGAGACGTGTGTATTGGAGACGAGAGAGCCATGGCTTCACAGTCAACATTAGCGTGTAGTACCGCTAGCGGAAGCCGCGTCCTCTCCCAGAGAGGGGAGGGGGAGTGGGCGTGGACAGATGCATTCATTTGCATACCCGGAAGTAGGCCCAGAAACAGCCTGTTCTGAGGAGGGCTGGTCAGAGGGACTTTTTCGACCGCTGGAACTCCGAAAAAAGGATGATTTTGGGGCGAACAAACTTAAATACTGTGTTTTTGGGCTTCTGAGACCTATATGACGTGACTGAAAAATAGCATAATACGGGACCTTTAAAGAACATGGTATTTTGTTGCCTATTTTATTCCTTTTTTTTTCAGTTTTTGGCTTATTTTGTTCATGTTAATTATTTCTTTGATTTCTTATTAAGTTTTGTACATTGTACAATTTTCCTACGTGTTTTGCTAATTTTTTTTCTACATTTATTATTACTTTATAGTTGTTGTTTTTTTATTATTATCATTAATTGATGTTAATTTTGTACACTGTCTTTGATCCAACTCCATGATTTTTACTGGTGAATCAGTTTTTACATTTTTTAAATTCATTTTGTCAAATTTTTTGCTTATTTTCTCCATGTTATTTATTATTTTGTACATTTTTTATCTGCTTTTTTATTTTGTTAATTTACTTTATTTTACTTGTTTTTGATCATTTTCTTGCCAGTTTTTTTTCTTCGATTATGTTGAGTTTTAATTGATATATTTATATTTTTTAATGTTACTTATTACTCTTTTGATTTATCATTAATTTTTGTTGATTTTATTCATTACTTTGGTGGTTTTTGTTCATTTCGTTGCTTATTTTATTCTTTCACTTCATTTTATGTAAATTTTTTGCTTATTTATTCTGCATTATTATTTTATAGTTGTTTTTTTTCCCCTTTTTGTTCATTTTATCCACTGTCATTGATCCAACTCCATGGGTTTTACTGGTGAATCAATGTTGTAGAAGATGACAGTGTTTCCATGGTAACTACGAAGCCTCTGAACGTCCAAATATGGTCATATCTGATGACCATGAAAAGATGAACTGTATTTTACACCAATTATTGACATGTACTGATAGGATCAGTGGATTGACAGGTATTAAAGGTTTTATGTCAGCCGATGGTTTTGGTCATCGGTCACTGTTTGGGTTTTTAAGGGTTAAAATTGCATTTTGATTTGACGTTATTAAAGACTAATAAGTGCATTTTCTCTCAAACAAGCAAGTAGATGCAAATCACACTATAACCCTTTAGTTCAGACAGAATGAGATTTATGACATTAATTTTCTGATGTTTTATTCCAGGTTTCATTCAACACACGTCGGATGTTTCTAATTGTTTGTGCTGCTTCTTGTCATGGGGTCAGAGGTCACAATAAATAGTGACTGAAACCTTCAGAACGCGTTTAGTTCAGCTTTTTGTGTGTCTTTTACGGCTGTGTGGAAATTTCCTGTATTTTTCTGTATTTTCTTGTTGTATCTGAAGAAAAGAGAATGAGAAATAAATATGTATGAACATTTCAACCCTGAAAACAACAAAAGTAAAGGTGGAATGAGACTCCTGCACAGGACCGTAGGTGCGTCTTTATGGTATATGGAGGTCCTTCCCCAAGGCAATTTATGTTTTTTTTACTGATAAATACATAATTTAGTGCCAGTTTGGACCATTTGGACATGTACATATATTGAAAGCACATCCACAAACATCCAAAAAACTTCAAAATAAAATTAGATGAAGTCCACTGGGATTCACCTGCAATCATTAGATCTAAAAAACAGTCAGTTTAGTTGGTTTTGATGCTTTTCACATTGATTTTACAAGAAAATGGATTAAACTGTGCCCAAAAAAAACTTTAAAAATAGGTTTAAACCTGTATATGCTGCATGAGACATATTATTAATAATCCTATCTGTTATAAACCTGGTTCACTTGGTGGTTAATCTAAACTAAATTGCATCCGTGATGTGTTTTGATATTGTGATATTTCTATCATTTTTTATTCCAAAGAAATACATTTGTAATAAATGTAATTTTTCTGTATTTACACTAAAACAAACTATCATTTAAAAAAAAGAAAAGAAAAATCTGAACAAATATGAAGAACCTGAAATGTCTTAATAGAAGTCAGTGTAATTGTACCAATATTCTGTCTGTTTTTAAATGTTTGGTGTATTTGTAGATCCACTGTGATCTGTTAGTTATAATGCACATGTGGAAATGATAAACTGAGGAAGAATAGTGTTAAAATTGCACTTCATTTTTTTTTTTTTTTTTTAAGAAATTTCAGTTTGTTATTCATATTATTTTAAAGGATAGTTTGTAGATGTCAACATTTTCATAATGTAATTTGACTTTTTTCACTGTAAAACATGGTGGAAAGTTGACATTATTTCTCTGTTATTCTGTTATTATTTTACTGGCCCACTGCAGATTAAATGTGGCCCCTGAGCTGAAATGAGTTGGACAGCCCTGGGTTACACAGAAAACAGACTACAGCTACATGTTTGTGTCCCTAATGCACCGTTTTTAAAATTAAACCCTTTAGGCACCGGACTTTTTTTCCATAAATGTTCAATTTTGATGTCAAGATTTCAAAAAACTGCATCTTGAAAGTGTTTTTAGATAAAGTCGTACTGTAAATGAGGAAAATATTGGGTATGACCCAAAGTTTATGATGGGAGTATATACTGAAAGTGCATCCACAAACATCCAAAAAACTTCAAAATAAAATTAGATGAAGTCCACGGGGATTCACCTGCAATCATTAGATCTAAAAAACAGTCAGTTTAGTTGGTTTTGATGCTTTTCACATTGATTTTACAAGAAAGTGGATGACACTGTGCCCAAAAAAAAACTTTAAAAATAGGTTTAAACCTGTATATGCTGCATGAGACATATTATTAATAATTATATCTATATAAACCTGGTTCACTTGGTGGTTAATCTAAACTAAATTGCATCCGTGATGTGTTTTGATATTTTGATATTTCTATCATTTTTTAATTCCAAGACACTTACTGTGTTCATTTTCATTCTTAAATGAGCTTATCACAGGAGCCTGTCATGTGCACATTTACCATCAATTCCACATTGAGTTCACTTTAATAAATAATGTTTGAGTGTCAGTAGAAAGCTGTAGATTATCCAAAAGTCTGAAAATAAAGATTGTATTTATCTTGTTAATGTCTACTAAGCAGTTAAATGATGGAGGAGTGCTCCTCCTCCCAGAACAACTGCCAACAAGACGTCCCTTCATCCCCAACTGCTCCTGTCGACCACGCTTGTACTGGCATATTAAGCTAATGAATTATTTGCAAATTCTATTTAATCAATGCCAAGATTCTAGCAAACATTATTATAAGCAGACAGCACCGTGTGAATAAATTTGCGCAAAGAAAATTGAATCACATTCATCATATACTGTTATCAAATCATTTCTGAGCCCATGTTCAAACAGCTCCATCCCAGTTTGAGATGATTGATTTTTTTTTTTTTTTTTTTCCCGATACTGACGTGTTGTCCAAACCTGCTGATTAAACCCCGTCTGTTTCCCGCTGCAGGTGGTGTACAACGGAAAAGAGCTGAACCATCCATTTGGAATCTCTCATTATCGTAATTTCATCTTTTGGACGGAGTACATGAACGCCTCGGTTTTCCAGCTGGACTTATCCACCGCTGACGTCACTCTGCTGAGGAGCGAGAGACCGCCGCTGTTCGGCCTACGAGTCTACGACGCACACAGTCAGCAAGGTGGGACGCGTTCCCTTCAGTTACTCCTCATCCAATGCCTCTGAACCGTGGCTTCGGTTTCACCAGGGGTGTCAAACATGTGGCCCGGGGGCCAAAACCGGCCCACCAAAGGTTCCATTCCGGCCCTGCAGGATGAAAGTGCAAAAATGAAGCTGAACAGTCCAGGCTGAACAAATCCTTTTGGTTCAAGTTCCACATACAGACCAATGTAATCTACAGTAAAATAACAACACAATAAACCCATAAATAATGACAACCACAAATTTTCTTTGTGAAAAATTATGTGGAAAAAATGAAAGTGAAAAAAATAACATTACACTGTGAAAATATTTACATTTACAAAACTTTCTTTTTCTTTCACAATAAAATGCAAATAAATACAAACAAAGATGAACAACCTGAAATGTGCAATTTGAACAATAGTCTGCCTGTTCCTAATGTTTGGTGCATTGCAGCAATGTTCTTGGTGTCTATGGACATTTACAGACCTCACAGAATCTATTCCCATCGTCTAAAATATTGTATTTATTACTCTGTCTGAGTAAACTGTAACAAACTAAAAGAGAAATTAGAATTTTTTTATCCTTGTCTGTTTTTTTCCTGCTGGATTGACGATGATATGCATAAATTAATTGTTCATGTCGGAGATTTTTAATAGCGTATATTTCACCCCACAAAGATTAAAAATCATGTTTGAACATTAAAGTGTGCACTAAAATACACTTTTGGTTTACTTTTATTAACATTAGGGTCTAAACTTTGAGCAAAAGTTGAAAAAAACATCCATTGTCCTGATTTATTATATTTTTTATAGTAGATGAATAGTCATATAATTTTTTGGCCCACAGGCGGGCTGGTCGGACTGAAGAGGTTTTAAATCATGTTGACATCCTTGACTGTTAATTTCTTCAGTGTAATTTTTGCATTTCACAAAGTCATCCTACGGGCCAGATTGGACCCTTTGGCGGGCCAGATTTGGCCCCCGGGCCGCATGTTTGACACCTGTGACTTAGAGAAAATGATGTGTGTCATTCTGGGAGAATCTCAGTCATTAATCTGAGATACATCCCGTCACGGCGGCGGAGACGGGCCTTCGTAAAAATGCCACACATTGTGACTAACAAAGCGTGATGCCAAACGTCCAAAAGCGCATTAATGTGTGTCAGCCGGTGCACAGTGTACAGTAGATCACACCACGCACCCAATATTTCCTGGACATTCCTCCATTGTTCATGTCAGTGAATAGATTAATTGGCTGTCCGCTCCTCTGAGTATTACTGATTGGCTCTTACAAAACCACAGGCTTTATCTCATTGGCTCAGGCGCTGCCTTTGGGCTCTGTGTTTAATGAAAGTGACAAAGGTGTCTTACGCTTTAACTTTATATGTGACAGTATTTTTTTCCCCTTTTTAGAGAATGTCGGCTTTGTCCGGAAAGACAAATTATTCCTCCGCGAAGGATAAAAATGTCAAATGTCTCTCACCGAGCATGTTCCCAATAATTCATTTGACGAGCGTTTGTAGGAAATGAGAGGTGATTTATTTTTGCAGAATTTCTCGTGACCCTTGAACTTGTTCCTGGAGGGGGAGTGTTGCTAAAAAAAGTTCTAAAATAAAATAAAGAGACACAATAACAACAGCAGCAGCAGCAGCAGGAGTGTGTGGCGTCTAATGTTGGCTTAGGAAATGCTTTAAATGAGCAAGACACCTTATTTGAGATGTATCTCCTCAGGTGACAATGCATGCAGTGTGAATTATGGGGGCTGCAGTACCCTGTGCCTGGCCATCCCAGGAGGCAGAGTGTGTGCCTGCGCTGACAACCAGCTTCTGGAGAAGAACAATGTCACCTGTGCAGGTAGGAGGATGTAATGAATCAGATGCAGAGGTGCACAACATCATCTCGTCCCAGTGTGTTTTGATCCTGACTTCATCCGACTGGACGAAGATCAAATAAACCATCGTCAACTTCCTAAAATAATGACCCAAGGCTTTTTCTTTTTTCAAATTTTTCAGTCAGAAGAACTTGAGTCATTTATGGTTTAAGCTTTTTACAAAAATGACTTGGGCAATTATTTTGGGAAGGGGACATGATATGGATGTAATGATTGCATCAATACTATATTAATTTATTCCAGTGGTTCCAACCTTTTTTTGTCTCCTGGCCCCATTTTAACATCACAAAATTCTGGCAACCCCAGACATTCAAAACGAAGACTTTTTTTTTTTTTTGTAAAACTGTTTTTTTGTTTTGTTTTTTTCAGTCAAATGTTTATTCAGAACAGTCTTACAAGATATTATATATGACATCAATCATCCAAAGTACACTGTTCTCTTTTTTTTAAGAAGAAAAAAAAAGTATCAGTAATGATTATTAAAAGGAGGAAAGAGAGAAAAAAAAAAAGGAAAAAGGGTAGTATAAGTAAATTAAATAAGTACAAGACGAAGTAAGCAAGGTACAAGTAAACAAGACGAAACAAAAAAAAAATGAGAGCCTCACCTTTCTGCTTGGTCCCTAAAAAGGGGGGATCCATAAATACATTTATATGTATACACACAAAACTAATTTGTTTTTGTGTTTCATGTAATAGTTTGCTAAACTATGTTTTAAATCCAGGTTAATTTTAGAGGACATTTAGTCTATATAATGTGTATTATTGTGGACGGAGGCAGAAAAGCTTCTACTACTAAAGTTACTAAAGTTAGATACTAAAATGAACCCAGTTTCAGAGAAGCACCCATATATATGTGTATGTATATATGTGTTTATATGTGTATGTGTAATTGAAGGTCAGTTGATAATAGGGGTGTAAGAAAATATCGGTTCTGCAATGCATCGCAATATTTCATTTCACAATACTGTATCAATATTAAAAAATACTGTATTGATATTTTTAGGTATTTATTCAAATGCAGATATTGTGGAGGTTCTTTTTTTTGTTTATATTTTATTATTATTTAACACTCTTGTATTAAATAATGTTAGTTCCTTTGTTGCGATTGCACAAGAATACTGTTCTGACGTTAGTTATGAACTAATAGAATCTGAACATTTGAACAGGATCTGAAACTGGAATGTCTGTAAAATATAATTTCAGTTTGAACACGAACATTTTGTGATATAAAATTAGATCCTGTTGGGATCCGATAAAAACTTGTTTAGTATTTGTGCAGATTTTTGGTGTAATTCAATTCTTCAAGGAAATAATCATTTTAAAAAAGAAATAAACATAACTTTGCCATTTTAACAGTATCATGATGTATCGTATCGTGATCCTAGTATTGTGATTTGTTTCGTATCGCCACATTCTTGCCACTGCACAGCCCTAGTCGTTAATGTGCTGTAGTCTGTGGAGCGGTGAATGGGGGTCGGTCCGTATAAGTACAGACTTCTTCCTACTCCCTTTCAGACATGACTATTGTTACGATTATTACTGTGCTTATGTGTTGTTGTTGCAGTTGCATGTCTGAAATAAACAGTAAACAAACAAACAAACATATGTTAGACTGCGCTGAGTGCAGTGTCTGCTGATAACTAAATAAAACCAAATGGGAAATCATGCGGAGTTTGAACACAAATACACAAATACAAGCCAAATCACACTTATTTCAGTTAAAGTCACCCATCGAAGCCATGGAAGGGATTTGATTTTTTCCTTTTTTTTTTTTAGCAGACATTTCCAGCGGCAGTTTAGAGCCCCAGCGTTGTAAAAGTGATGAGTTCCAGTGCCATAATCATCGCTGCATTCGAGCCCTGTGGAAGTGTGACGGCGATGATGACTGTCTGGATGGAAGTGATGAGGAGAGCCACATTTGCTGTGAGTATCCTAAAATTAGGCCGTTCGCCGTCGTGCACACGCTTTCGCACGAGTCGACTTGAAAAGGCTCAAGTCAAATACAGTGTTTCTAAATGTCAGAGCAGAGACAGGGGTGGAAAAGTGTTCCTCCTTCACGCCGCCGCCGTCGTCTGCGCTTGTACTTGAACAAATCTGCAGAATAAACAAGATGACTCCGATGCAGCTGAGGCTTTTTTAATTTTTATTTTTATTTTTTTTAAAGAAGCAGAGCAACAAACTGGCAAAATTAAATCAACATGTCAAAATTTAATGATCTATTTCCCGCTCCACTGGGATATTACATACTTCAAGTCATTTTTATTAATATTGTTTTGTATTTTTACTGTGTTTGAGGATTAAGAAAGAACAGGAAGTGGAGATTTCCGGTGGATATAAGGAGCTTAATCTGTTTTTTATTCCAAATCCATGAAGCATAAGTAAGCATCTGACATTAAGACATATACAAGAAGTACACACTGGAGTAGGAGTTCTGTCACCTTTAACCCTCCAACGACCTAAACACTGCGAAAAAGGCCTGTACGAAAATAAGAAAATTAAACTCATTATTGGGTTAAAATGTCTTATTTCAAGTAAATTATCTGCCAGTGCAGGAAGAAAATTACAATTATCAAGTTTTATTAAAATAAGACCATATTATTTGAGGATTATAGAATGGTAAAATCCTTATTTTATGCAGAATTTACTTGTTTCAAGTCTTCACAGTAAGATTTTTCATATGATCGTTTGAAGATGTAATGACTCAATAGATTTGTATGTACAGGTGAAACTGCAGAAAACAAGTGAAAATATGTTGAGTGTAAACAGTTCCTGTGTCCTCCATACTCATCCCCCAATAATGGAGCTGGTTTTATTTTAAATATTGTTTAAAATTAGGTGCAACATCTCAGTGGGGTTCAGCTCAAGAAGAAAATTCTTGGAACAAGTCAAATAATCTCTGGGTTTATGCACGAAGGCCAAATACTGAGCCTATTAGCCCCCCCCACCATCAACACATTGGCATTAATCGTTCACTGTCAACGGAAACTCTGTCATCAATGAGGATTACGACTTACAATTTCTAAATTACGACTTTTTATCGCACTGTTGCAAATTTATTTTCAAAATATTACAACTTTATTGTAATAATATTAAGGCTTTCTAAAATTATAAGTTTTATCTGGATATTTTACAACTTTATTTTCGTAGTGACAAGTATTTTTATTTTCTTATGTGGCCCTAATACGCTGTCATAATATATGGAATTATGACTCATATATATATATATATATATATATATATATATGTATATATCGGTAAAACTGCATAAAACAAGTGTAAATGTGTTGAGTGTAAACAGTTCCTGTGTCCTCCATACTCATCCTTCAATCATGGAGCTGGTTTTGTTCTAAATATTGTTTAAAATTAGGTGTAATATCTCAGTGGGGTTCAACTCAAGAAGAAAATTCTTGGAACAAGTCAAATCTCTGGGTTTAAGCACAAAGGCCAAATACTGAGCCTATTAGCCCCGCCCACCATCAACATATTAGCATTAATCGTTCACTGTCAGCGGAAACTCTGTCATCAACGAGGATTAAGGCTTACAATTTCTAAATTATGACTTTTTAATCGCACTGTTGGGAATTTATTCTCAAAATATTAGAACTTTAGTCCCATACTGTTATGGCTTTATAAAATAATGAGTTTTATCTGGATATTTTACAACTTTATTCTTGTAGTGTTTCCTATGTGGCCCTAATACGCCGTCATAATATGTGGAATTGTGACTCGCATATATGTATATTTTCATCGGCAAAACTGCATAAAACAAGTGTAAATGTCTTGAGTATGAACAGTTCCTGTGTCCTCCATACTCATCCTCCATCAGCAGAGCTGCTTTTATTAGCATACCAGCCGACAGGCTGTAAACTACTGTCGTCATGCGGCATCTGTCGTCCGTTACAAAACTTTCAGTCATCTTCTTCTCCAAAACTACAATTCCGATTGACTTCAGACTTGGTATACAGCTTCTGTATGATGATGTCAACACAAGGTATTGAAATAATTTCGATCCAGGTCTGATTCTGGATTTGGTGCCACTTTGAAAATGTCCCCATTATCAGAGATAGGAAGTGGATGGATGCAATAACTCAGTAAATCTAAATTATAACCAGTCCAGCCCTGATGGGGAGATGACCCAAACATAATGTCCACATGCTGATCAGGATCTTCTTCTGGATCTGCAACTGACGCAAAATTTAACATGGGCTCTCATGGGGAAAACATTTCAATCGTCTTCTTCTCCCAAACTCCAGTTCTGATTGACTTCAGACTTGGTATACAGCTTCTGTATGATGATGTCAGCACAAGGGATTGAAATTATTTGGATCCAGATCTAATTCTGGATTTGATGCCACTTTGAAAAATGTTCCCATTATAACAGATAGGAAGTGGATTGATCCAATAAATCAGTATCAATGATATCAAGTGTGAATTTGAATTTTTTTACAGATCTGATTGGAATATGAGCAAAACATGGACTATTTCTGTAATAGAATAAATACACAGAACTGGGGGAGAATAAATGGATCTGGATACATTTACCAAAGCTTTGAATTTGGCCGCTAAGATACAGGGCCATTGGTCCAATTTTTTTATGTCTACAATTAGTTCACCTTAAATCCTCCAAAATCTAGACCTTTAAATGGAAGCTGTGTGATTATATAATGACAGAGGCTGATATTATGACTGTGGTTGCATTAAATTCTGCTCTAAAATGCGGTTCTTTCTCCTCTTTTGTATTCGTATCAGTTGAAGTGTAGTTGAACTCTGTAAAGAACTTACTATGTATAAATGCAAAACTCTTTCCCCATAACACTGTGGATTAGATCAGCGACACTCGCACCAAATACAGTATGCATTAAGTCTGAAATGAAATGAAATCCATTATTTATTTCTTTATTTATGAGCTCTTTTTGGGTTTTTTTTCTTGGTGATCATTTGCAGACAATCACACCTGTCCCACCGATCAGTTCAAGTGCAACAACAACCGCTGCATCCCCAAACGATGGCTCTGCGACGGAATGAATGACTGCGGGAACAACGAGGACGAGGCCAATATCACATGTTCAGGTGGGTGTGGAGTGGGTGCAGTTTGGGTGTTTTCACATGGAATCACCTGAGTGTAGAAGACACACACATGACCAGATGTACAGGCAGATTCAGGCTGGGTTTCAGCAAGAGCCGTCAGCTGATAGAGGGGTTTTTATTTGCATGGGGACTGATTTTTCTTTTTCTTTTTTAATTATTAACTTCTTTATTGGAAGTAATTTCACAGGCATGACAGTGCAATGTGATAAAAAGGACTTCCATAGTTTTATTTTTCTTCTTCTTTCTTTCTTCTTCTTTATTTTAGTGCAAAAAATAACATTAAATTATGGAAATATTTACATTTACAAACTATCCTGTAACAGTAAAATATGAATAACCTGAACAAATAAAAACAACCTGAAACGTCTAAAGAAAATTAAGCACAATTTTAACAATTTTCTCTGTTTCTAATAGGGGTGTTAGAAAATATCACGATATTTCATTTCACAATACTGTATCGATATTAAAAAAGTACTGTATCGATATTTTTAGGTATTTATTCAAATGCAGATATGGTGGAGGTTCATTTTTGTTTTTGTTTTTCTTTTTTGTTTATAATGTATTTATTATTATTTAGAGCTGCAACTGATTAATCAATTAGGTGCTTGAAGTCAACGCAAAAAATCCCGATTCGATTAGTCGACTTGAATTGATTGAAGGGAAATATTCTATTGCAGTTTTCCTGAATTGAAGCTTCTTTGTGCGTTCCAATAAGCGTCCGTGTGAAACACAACAGTGGAACCAATGTTTAACAGCAGAGAAATGAAGGAAACAAAGCTGTGATTCGGGAAGATTGTGGTTGAATGATTATTTTGGGTCACTTTGAGTCGATTAATCAGTTGCAGGTCTATTATTATTTAACCCTGTTTTATTAAATAATGGTTATTTGAAGCATCCTAAAAGCACTTTTTACTGTCTGAGAGGCAGATGGTAGTTCCTTTGGAAACTAGGAGAATTAGAAAAATGTTGTGAAATAACATTAGATCCTGTTGGGATCAAATAAAAATGTGTTTAGTGTTTGTGCAGATTTCTGGTGTAATTCAATTCTTCCAGGAAATAATCTTTAAAAAAAAGAGAAACAAACAAAAATTGCCTTTTTAACAGTATCGTGATATATCGTATTGTGATCCTTGTATTGTGATTTGTATTGTATCGCCAGATTCTTGCCGATACACAGCCATAGTTCCTCAGTGTTTAGTGTCTTTGTAGATCTGATCCATAATGCACATGTAGAAATGATAAGTTGAGGCAGAATATTGGTAAAATTGCACTAAATTTCCTGAAGAAATTTCAGTTTTTTCAGGTTATTTACTTTTTTAGCTTACCAGCCGACAGGCTGTAAGCTATTGTCGTCATGTGTCGTCCGTCGTCGTCAGTCATCCGTTACAAAAATTTCAATCGATTCAATCAAGTTTCTCTGAAACTACAATTCTGATTGACTTCAAACTTGGTATACAGCTTCTTTATGATGATTTCAACAAAAGTTAGTGAAATTATTTGGATCCGGATCTGATTCTGGATTTGGTGCCACTTTAAAAAATGTCCCCATTATCAGAGATAGGAAGTGGATGGATGCAATAACTCAGTAAATCTAAATGATCTCCAGTGTAAATGTCTCCAGTCCAGCCCTGATGGGGAGATGACCCAAACATAATGTCCACATGCTGATCAGGATCTTCTTCTGGATCCGGAACTGACGCAAAATTTAACATGGGCTCTTATGGGGAAAACATTTCAATCGTCTTCTTCTCCCAAACTCCAGTTCTGATTGACTTCAGACTTGGTATACAGCTTCTGTATGATGATGTCAACACAAGGGACTGAAATTATTTGGATCCAGATCTGATTCTGGATTTGGTGCCACTTTGAAAAATGTTCCCATTCTAACAGATAGGAAGTGGATTGATCCAATAAATCAGTATCAATGATATCAAGTGTGAATTTGAATTTTGTACAGATCTGATTGAATATGAGCAAAACATGGACTATTTCTGTAATAGAATAAATACACAGAACTGGGGGAGAATAAATGGATCTGGATACATTTCCCAAAGCTTTGAATTTGGCTGCTAAGATACAGGGCCATTGGTCCAATTTTTTTGTTTTGTTTGTTTTTTTGATAGTAAGTATTTTCATAATTTAATTGTATTTTTGGGTTTTTTTGCACTAAAACCAAGACAAAAAAATTGCAGTTGTCATTATTTACAGGTTATTTTGCTATTACTTGACTGGTCCGGCCCACTTGAGATCAAATCGGGCTGAATGAAACACAATCCCTGAAAGGAAATGAGTTTGAGACCCCTGCTTTAGGCTGTATTAATCTTCAAGTGCTGAATGGAAGTGGCTCTGGGGTAGCTCAGATAGAATATTGTATGGGAGCTCTCTTCAGAATCAAAGAGTGGTGGTACCTACGAGGGGCAGCTGCATATCAGAAGCACTTACAGTGTAGATCTCATTGCCATCCCACCCCACATTTCAATGGTGCCTCTTAGGAGTATTTTTATCCTCAGAGGCTCAATCAGCGAACATTAGGCTGAGGATGATGAATGTTCCCTCATCACCAGATTGACATGAATATCTCAAATCAGCCCGAGATCACTTGTGGGCTGTAAAAATGCATGTTCACCGACGAACGTGCGATGTATAACTGACGAACTGCGGCGGCACATTTCCCCCCGTAGCGCTCAGACCTTCCAACGCCGTTACTGTGCGCTTGAGTGATAGAGTTTTGCAGCGGGCCGACATTGACATCCCAGTGATGTAGTGATCATTAGAGGTGTTGTGCACATCCTGCATTGACTTATGTACGTGTGATTGAATTAAGTGGCTTCCTCCTTTCTCCTTCAGCCCAGCCCTGTCAGGCCGACCAGTTCTCCTGCCAGAACGGACGATGTATACCCGGCGCCTGGAGCTGCGACCAGGAAGATGACTGCGGCGATATGTCTGATGAAATATCTTGCAGTGAGTCATACGGCCATTTTTCCACATGTCATTCAAGCGTCAGTGTCGCCGTCAGCGCCTCCGACTACCGCCGCTGTTGTGCTGTTGTTGTGTTTGGGCGCAGAGGTAAAATGGGTCGACTCTGTGAAATGAATAGAGTACAAATGAGGTAATTTGGGACCAATCACCAGTTTACTCATTACAGTGAGTGTCGTGGTTAATCAAGACGCGCGAGGCCACGATGACAAAACAGGTTCGTTAAAGGGTGACAGAATAAAACACATCAGTGACTTCATTACTGTACATGTCAGGTGTTTCAGATGTGATAAATAACCGGAGACTGAAGCGGGATATGAATGAAAAAGGCCTCGATGAAATGGGTTCAGATTTGGCTCAAGGGTTCACTGGGCTGTAAATGGGAGGGGGGGGGCGGGGGGGTTAATATCAAATACCACATTAGCCCTGATTTTCTGATGCAACAAGATGTTCTTAACACTCCTGTCTAATTTTTTTTGAAATTTTCATCCAAACCCCCCACCCCACTCTCTGAAAATCACACCTTTCCCAGCTTCTCCACTCTTTTGTCCAGTTCAGTGTATAAATATGTTCATGATGGGACAGTTAATGATCCTGTCAGTGCCATACTGTATCGTGAGAGTACTTTGTACTATGAACAGTCTAATGTCAAGGTCATGTTGGAGGTTAAAAGTCACCAAAATGCCTAGTTTTTTCAAAAATTCATACCATTCTGACATCTTATCAAATATGTCCTCAGTTCTGTTCCCTCTGGTTTCCTGGTGGGACCCCCCAAGGCCTTTGGCCCTTTAAAGACACATTACAGACTAAATATTGCAACATGTACATTCCATTTGAATTTGCCACCATTAGTGTGGCGGGAAACACTAGCACACATTTTGGCGGGAATCACTAACACTTCATTCATTCATTTTCTGAACCCGCTTTATCCTCACTAGGTCGCTGGAGCCTATCCCAGCTACCTACGCACGAAGGCGGGGATCACCCTGGACATGTGACCAGTTCATCACATGGCTGAACATATAGAGACAAACAGCCACTCTCACATTCACACCTATGGGTGATTTAAATTAACCAATTAACCTATTAGTGCATATGTTTGGATGGTGGGAGGAGCCAGAGTACCAGAGAGAACCCACGCAGACACGAGGAGAACATACAAACTGCACACAGAAAGGTCCCACCCCCATGGACTAAAGGTCCCACCCCCATGGACTGGTGTTGGAATGGAACCCAGGACCTTCTGTCTGTGAGGCATCAGGTCTATCCACTGCACCACTGTGTCGCCCACAACGGCAAAGTCATGTGAAACTACCGTCTGTTCTTTTTCATGTCTGTTTGGAGAATACATGAGTCAACAGCTGTTTAAAGTGTCTGATTGAATGTCAGTTGTTTGTGGTCAGTAGATGTGTTCTGAGGAGAGAACCTGAGCCCAACATTTGGAAGAACCCACATGAACAGCTGAATTCCATCAAATATGCCTTTGGACCATTTGGGTGACCTTTGACCTGTAATTTGACCTTGACTCTACACCTTTTGTAGTGCACAGCACTCTGAAGACATGACATGTCTCACAAAAACACATTTAGGGCCCAGCATGAGCAGATTGCTACATAGTACTTTATCAAAAGGGAAGAAGGTTTGAAAGTTGCCAAAAACTCCACATTTTCAGGGTTGAAAAAGTAATTTTCGGGGTGGTGGTGGATGAAAAATTTAAAAAAAAATTACACAGGAGTGCTTCGAACATCTTGTTGCATCAGAAAATCAGGGCTAATGTTGAATCTGAAAATTTTCCTGAAATAAGCCCCCCCCCCCCCACACACACACACACACACACACACACACACTTTAAAGAGCTGCATGTAGACCAATACTTCTGTTTTTGATCAATGTATTTTTTATTAAGTCTTTCAAATATACATAAAAAAGTGCAACACAGACTGAGACATGTAGCAGAGGTATAAGACGCCACAGAACCAAAAAAAAAGCCAAAGCCCAAGCAAACAAAACATTGAAAATATTATATATATATATATATATATATATATATAAATCAGTCCGGCTGCTTTTTGGCACTCTGCAAAAATCTAAATCTGACCAAGTGTATTTGTCTCATTTCTAGTCCAAATATCTCATCACACTTAAAATCAGGCAGAATCACCGAAAGAGGAACTTTTCAGTGAGATATAAGAACTGATTTTTAGACAATAGATCTGGAAAATCTGATTTCAACAAATCTGAACAATGTATTTTTCACTTGTTCCATTGGCAGATTTTTTTATTTGAATTAAGCAAAAAAATCTCAAATTAAGCAAAAAAAAAAATCTTGAATCAAGCAAAACAGAATCTTGAACTAAGCAAAAAATCTAGAATGAAGCAAAAAAAAAATCTAGAACTAAGCACAAAAAAAATCTTGAATTAAGCAAAAAAAAGTATTGAGTAAAGTAAACAAAAATCTTGAATTGAGCAAAAAAATCTTGAATTAAGTAAAAAAAAAAAAATCTTGAATTAAGCAAACAAAAATCTTGAATTAAGCAAACAAAAATCTTGAATTAAGCAAAAAAAATCTTGAATTAAGCAAAAAAATCTTGAATAAAGCAAAAAAAAATCTTGAATTAAGCGCAAAAAAAAAACTTGAATTAAGCCAAAAAAAAAAAAAAAAATCTTGAATTAAGCAAAAAAAATCTTGAATTAATAATACTTTATCCAAATGTGTGGAAACAGTGAGCTTTATACTTTATTCAGGGGCTGATATCAGTACAACGTAGGAGTTTTGTAATCACAGGTCCAGAGTCAGGACAGTTAATATTTTATGGTCATAAGAACCCCCCCACCCCCCCACACTTCTACTCCTGTGTTTTTGGTTGTAGCCATTACAATTGGATAATCATTATTATACGATAAACTGACGACATTTCATACTCAAATGGTCATAAATCAGCTTCGGTTTGACATCATATTGTTTTTATTGTAGACTGTACTGGTGCTGAGTGTTATGACCAAAAACACATGTCACAGTATTTTTAAGATTCCAGTATTTTCATGGCATTTTTCAGTATTTATGAGGGCTGCCCCCAAAAATCAATGTTTTCCATCATTCATTAGGAGCGGACCTACCTTACCTGAACTGAACTGTGTATGATAGCACTGGAACAGACTAAACACAGACTTAACAAGTAGAAGTAGTTGTTTTGTTTTTGTCTTTTTCTCATTAAAAGACACAAATATGGACTCTTTATAGACCTCTGTGGAGGAATTTATGATCCTCATTTTCTTAACCGACATTCTTTTGAGCAGTACATATTGGATTTATTTTGTTATTACTAGTGTACATGGCAACTGCTATATTGTCTTGATGACCTTTATTTATTAATGTATTTGCTCCTTGTACAGATAGAAATGTTTAGTTTTTTCTAGAGCTGCAACCGATTAATCGACTAGGTGCTTGAAATCAATGCAAAAAGTCCCGATTCGATTCATCGACTCGAATTGATTGAAGGGAAATATTCTATTGCAGTTTTCCTGAGTTGAAGCTTCTTTGTGCGTCACAATAAGCGTCCGTGTGAAACACAACAGTGGAACCAATGTTTAACAGCAGAGAAATGAAGGAAACAAAGCTTTGATTCAGGAGAATTATGGTTGAATGATTTTTTTTTTTTGATCACTTTGAGTCGATTAATCGGTTGCAGCTCTAGTTTTTTCTTCTGCTTAAAACGGATAAATGAATAAAATAAAAACAGAAATAATAAAATAAATTCCTGGTTATTTAATGCTTATTTTAGATCCAAACACACAGGAATAATCAGTAAATTGGCCGTATCATATTAAAAAGCCACCGACCTCTGAACAAATTCCCTTTTTCCACTCACCTGGAGAGGTGTGAGGCCAACGCTGCATGTGCCATCTGTTTGTGTGGAAGTACACCTGTCCATATCCAGGGGTACTGAGGTAAACACACCACCACCACCAGACCTCCTCTGAGTCACAACCCCCCCACCCACCCCTCAGATCTAATGATACCGCAGCTCCATGGATCTTAATTAAGTTAACTGGTGGAGAACACAGAGCGAGGCGTAGAGTCACATACAGCTGCTTTGTATTGATTTGAACTGTTTTTAGCTCTCAAATATGTTTCCATGTCACTGAAACCATCGCCAAACTCACAACTGTGGCTTTTCTGAAGTCATATATTAAAAAAATAAATTAAGAAACAATAGTGAGGCTTCCACTGAACAGGCAAATCCGATTGAATTGACGAGTACAGACCAAGTATTACGACAAACTGATTTAAGATGGATCATTCTAGAACAGTATAAAGTAAACTTAAATATTCATAGAACACATCTTAAATCCAGTGTTTTCATTCATCTCTCTGAACATGTTTTTGTTGACTATACCATATCCTGTCAGAAGTTAAAAAAAAAAAAAAAGCTTAAGGTTAATTCACTTTATTAACCTATGCAAACTGTCTTAGAGCATCTTGAAAACTGTATACAGTGAAATGCATTATTATTGTATTTTAAAGATCTGTGATTAATTTCCATGCATGGAGGGGGGGGTTATTATGATCTAACCTGCCAGGAATACACAGGTTAATTCTCCTGTTGGTCCCTTTCTTAATTAAGTTAACTGGCAGAGAACACAGAGAGAGGCGTAGAGTCGTATACAGCTGCTTTGTATTGATTTTAACTGTATTTAACTCTCAAAAATATCGCCAAACTCACAACTGTGGCTTTTCTGATGTCATATATTAAAAAAATAAATTAAGAAACAATAGTGAGGCTTCCACTGAACAGGCAAATCTGATTGAATTGGCGAGTACAAACCGAGTATTGCGACAAACTGACTTAGGAGTACAGACTATAGAAATAAAAACCACATACGGCAGCATCCTGTGAAAACACGTTATGTCATGATACCAACACTGACCGATCAGTCGGTGCCTGTTTTAGTTCAGTTGTAACTTATTTGTATTTTAAATGATGTGAGAACAATGTGATTTGTGTTTGGCAAAACATTAAATACATGATGTAGAAGTACTTCATAAAGATGGACCGCATCGACGAACGGACGACGATGGATTTATTTTGGATTTTGCAGTGAAATACATCATGTAATGTTGACATAAACACAGCACATGACCTCACTGCAAATGATTTGGTTCCTATCAATATAAAAAAAAAAAAAAAAAAAAAAAAATAGATTCAGAAGTGTTAGATAATGTATCCTGTTTTAAGAGTTAATTTCTTATTTTTAAGCGTTCATACATCTGTACACATACTTATTTCTTTTATTTATTTATTTTTAACTTGTCTTGTACGTCTACCTAACAGCAGAATGGTAGTGTAAACATGCAGCAAGCAGTAAATCTCAAAAACCACAATTTCTTACAGTTAATGAACTACCGCCCCAGTTTCTTTTAACTTTAAACCACCTCAGTACCAAAAATCTCCAGTTATCTTGGACAAAAGGCTTCATGTTCTAGAGATTCTGTGGACCAACGGTGGCTCTGGACTACTCCATTTAGGCTGCTTACCAGAGGGGGGGTCGCATAAGTTAAATTAACTCACCAGTTATGTTTCGGATGGACGGACTAAACCAGGAGAAATGAGGAACTTACCAAAAAAGAAGGGTTGAGATTTTAAAAAGTTAAAACAATAATTTGATTTATTGCTTCAGGCAAAAATAGAAAAAGTTACAAAAAGAATCTGGCATCAAACACACATTTCGTCACAGAGAGAAAAAGGAAAAGCCGCCAAAAAAAGAGTTTCCTTTATTACTTTTTCTAGTCTTTAGTGACTCTTGGAGACTCCCATTATTCAGTGACATCATTCATCGTATACTTATTATTGGTTAACGTTTATGTTTATGCATTTGGCAGATGCTTTTTTCCAAAGCGACTTATAGGGGAAAACCAATCAAATCACTCAATCAAATTTTATTTAAATAGCGCCAGATCACAACAAAAAAGTTCTCTCATGACACTTTATATATAGAGTTGGTCCAAACCAGACTCTAAGCCAGTTTACAGGAACCCAACAGAATCCTCCAGGAGCAAACACTAGTGATGGTGACAGTGGAAGGAAAGACTTCCCTTTAACAGCAGAAACCTGGAGCAGAGCCAGACTCCTGGAGGATGGACGAGTGACAGGACCAGCTGGGGGAAAAGAGAGAGGAAAAGAGAGAGCGACAGAGACAGAGACTGGGGGAGAGGGGGTGAAGGGGGGAGTAGGGGGAGACACATGGAGGCAGTTGAGGATAAGTGAGTGATGATGATGAAGGCAAGAGAGAGGCAGGACCACCGCAGCAGGTCCAGAGATAATCCTGGGAAGATCTGTGATAATCCTGGGAAAAACTTTATTAGAATATTTAAAGTGGAATGTCTGACAGGTTAATAATAGTTTCTGGGCAGAACACATCAGTCACTCCATAAGCTAATTCTAGGAAAAGCACATGTTTTTGTATGTGCACAGCTCTTGCTTAACACCTGCACCATTAGGCTAGCATTTCTTGACCACAAAAATCCCCTAGTTCGTATTCAGGTTTTTCTGCTCTATGCTCTTTACCACAACTACTTTCTAAAGCTGTAAAATTAGATCTTTTAGGTCGAATCTGACCTCTGCTCCGAGTTCAGCACAGACAGGTGTGAGTTCATCAAAACCACACACACACAAATCAAACCTGACACTGACTGTACCTCTAAAGTAAAAAGAATATTACTATTATATAAGAATGTTACTCAGAGTATTACTTAGACTTGCAAAAATAAAAAGACTCTTCAAGCAAAACAACTTGGTAATGTAAAGATTAAGCAAACAACTTATAACATTACATTTCCTCTTCTTCTCCATTTTGGTTCATGATGCATGATGCTGCATGATCTGACATTTTTTAGAGCCAGATTTAAAGTCGCACATTCAAATTCAACTTCCATTTAACCGAAGATACATACAACAGTAGCCTGGGTCCTTTTGGTGCTGAACAAATTTTCTTTGCCAAGGGAAACTTCGTAAAGTGTATGAGGCTCCCCTTGATATTCTACTGTCTTTATTATGAGTTTTGTTGGACCACATTTTGATGCTGGACCTGACAGGAACGGGGGGGGGGGTATAATTATAATGGTAATAATAACCTAAACATGCTTATTTCATACAGCTTCAGTGTTTTTCTCCTGTTTTTACACCCTATTTTTTGCAGTGCTTTTCTACTTTCTGTGTTCTGTATATGTAGTGCTGTCTGGGTAACAGCACATTTAGTTCTGGTTTCCAAACACCTGGCTGCACCGCTTTCCAAACATTCAAGTGCCTCTTAAAATTCATTGGAAAACTGACGCCACATGTGTCCTACTCAAATATTTCCTCTGTCATTGAATTGAAACATTCATAACTACATTATTTGCTGTGTGTTCTTTGGCCTCGGGGTCAGACATGCGCTCACTGATGGCATCCATGCAGCGTGGCCGTGTCGGAGAAACCGTGGACTTTCTTGCAGTAGTTTGCAGTTTTCTCGTCATGCCTCTGCGGTATTATACAATCTGTCAGCCCCGCTAAGTAAAATATGTAGTTTGCATTCTGGATTAATCTTGGAAAACATAAATGAGAAAATTACATGGAACAGCATGATGACTTTTGCATTTTTAAGCCTTTAAAGATGAATTTACCATTTTTATGAGCGGAAAAAAGTGCATTTTCAGCTGTTGGATGTGTTTTTAATAATGACGCTGACCTAAATGAATCAGCAGTAAATGGGTTCTTCTATGAAACTGGTCCTAAAAACAGGACAGAGGAGCTAAACATTCAAACCGGATGTAGACGAATGTTATGAAGCAAAATTGGAAGCACTTTGGGTCTATTATAAAAATTAGCATTTACTGAGATACGTGCATATAAAAATCCAATCCATCTTTATGTATGAAGTGCATATTTAAACAAACACAAAGGTTTTCGAAATGCTGTACAGTAAAATAAATGCAATAAAAGGATAAAATACTAAGATAAAAACATAGATCTGCATGTAACGCGGTAAAAAGGACACAAAAATGATGCGCTACTATTTTTAAAATATCTCTTTATTCTCTCACAGGTGCATTTTGGGAATTGAAGTAAATATCCAAGGCAGAGTGTGCCACAAAAAAGACCGCTGTTGCAAAATCACTCGCAGTTTATATGTGTTTAAATGTTCAGGTTCTGCATGTAACACCAGTGGACACGATGGGTTCCACACCAAATCTGGAATGAGACTGAGACTGATGACAAACCCACATGTGTGGATTAGAAAAACCACTAGGATCCACACATTGAACACAGTGTCTGTATTTAGAGTCTATAGAAGAGCATTTACACACATGTTTACACATCTAATGCACTGACACCTAGGGAGATTTAATGTCCATATTTGGGTCCTATTTTTGAACCCAATTTTTTTGTTTTTTTGTAATCAACTGTTTTTATTGATTTTAAATTTCAGTTTGCAAAAATAAAGAAACAAATTCAACATAACACAACAAAAAGTGTACACTACACCTACATTACACACAGAAAACACCCCACCCAAGTGACGGACCATGAAGTGTCGTATGGTGCCGCTAGCTAAAAATGCTCTTATAAATAGTCTTGATAAGTTTTAGTGGGTTTTGTAAACACACAATACAGTTTTAGTTAGTTATCGTTTTTTCTTTTAATTATAGCTTTTTCTAATTTTTTGGATCAATGTATTTTTATTCATTTTCAGTTTTTCAAGCATACAAAAAGTAAGACAAACACTGAGACATATAAGAGAGGAGTAAAACATCACAAGAATAAATAAATAAATAAATAAATAAATAAAAATAAAATAAAAGGTTCCACTGTCTAATTACCCAGTCACTTTGTACACAGGACACATTAAGCGGAGTGGAGGTGCATTGTCAGCTGTTCTACATAAGAAATAAAAGGAAGCCATACCACATTAAACTTCTCCATTGATCCCTTCTTAATTATAGTCTTTATTTATTTTAGTTAACGAAAATGTTTTTTCAATTCCAGTTTTCATCTTTCCCTTAGTTTTCTTAGTTTTCGTTCATGATAATAACCTTGTTGGACACCTCTGCCCTAGAGTATAGTTTTTTGTTGTTGCCATCATTAGGTCCATCCTGGGGGGAAATATGTCTGCGTTTACCTTTTATTATTGGGTCTAAAAAGATGGAAACGTGACATTTACTTAAATAAACCCAGTTTCATGGACAGACCCGTATGGAACAGAGAAGGGTGGAGGTTTTCAGATTCTCCTTCGTCACTATTTGTATTAGATGGGGTTTTTACAGTGATTGATGGTTGCCGAACGCTGCAGTGCACCGTATTGCCTCAGCCTCCCTTTGTGTGTCCTAAGCTGCTTCAGTACGCAGTCACAAACAGCCAGGGTGTAAGCAGTAATTAAAGTTCATGCTCGGCTTCATTCAATCATAATCAAGCTGTGCAGCAAAACATATTCTCTGCCATACTGTTGTCGGAGCTTCCTCAGGCATTACTTCTCTGTAGGCGCTCCACTGTGCAGCTCTGGCAGCTCACTTAGCTGCAGTGGAGCGACTGTGGGTTTTGGAACACCTGAAGCTCAGCGGTGGCCGCCTTAGAGATTGATGCTAATTTGGATTTTGTTTGTCAGTAGTTTAGTAGTTGTCACACACTGTCTCATATTGGGCTCTCTGTTCACTTGAAGCTGCGATTATTTATGGATGCCTGTGTTTCATTTTTAGCCAGGCTTACTGTTTACTCCAAACCTTCATTATTTATGGATGTTCGTCCTTCATTTTTAATGAATGTTAAATTCAAACCAGTCGCGGACTGTCAGCAAGACGTAACACGTTTGAGGGAAATATAGAAGACACACGCCTGATAAATATACGATATGTCTTCTCGACAGCGCCTAAGGTATTCCAGGCAGCAGCTACGCACGCCAACAAATCAATTCAGATGTAGACTTGCATTTCATACTCGAGTCAATAAAGCTTCGGGGCGTCCACTAAGGATTTTTGGAAAGTAAGACCGAATCTGAAAATCAGAAACAAGAATGCTATCTGATAGCAGCACAAATGTCAATTCTGACATTGTCATGAGCTGTCGGAGTGCAGTAGAATCTGTATTCCGACACCGGCTGCGGCGCTGGTAGGGAATATCGATGGAAACAAAACAGTCCAATTTAGTTCATGAAGTCTCCTTGACTGAAGCGATAGATGTCAGATCTGATATTGGCTGACGACACAGGTGGTAATTTATTTTCCCCACCCCAAACTGTCAAGTTAACTTGAAACAGTGTTTACAGCCCAAAAACATGGAGCTGTGCAGAGCAGCAGTTGGCCTTATAGACGCAGAAAGAGCAGCAGATCCTGAGCAGGCTGAAGTTCAGAGTCCGAAAACTTTATTTATCCCATACGAGCAGTTCATGTGCAGCGTACCACTGACATCAGCCCACATCCAAAGTGCAGTGGGACAAACAAATAAATCAGTGTACAAATCAAGGTTATTATCGTTAACAAAAACTAACGAAATGATGAAAACTAGAATTGAAAAAACATTTTTAATTGAAATAAATAAAAACTATAAAAGAAAAAAAACGATAACTAACTGAAACTGTATTGTGTGTTTACAGAAACTAAAACAGATAAAAATTATGAATAAAATTCCCTTCGTTTTCGCCTTTGTCAGTGTCAGATTGATACGAAGGTGATTGATTTCCCTCTCTCAGTTTTCTGTGCTGTCACCATACGACACTTTTTGGTCCGTCACTTGTGTTCACTTGTGGTTTCCAGTCGTCTTCTGGTCCCCACTCTAGCTGGAAACATGGAGACTAAAGCAGCAGAGTCCTGTCTGGGATTGATTTGAATACGACGACAGAGAAGAAGAGAAAAGAGAGGACTGAACTGAAATTAATACTAAAACTAAGCAATTAGAAAAAAATGAAAACTATTAGAAGCTAACAAACCTTCTCTAAAAAATAATTAAAACAAACTGAATTAGAGAAAAAAAGTCAAAACTAAATAAAACTAAACTAGAATGAAAAATCCAAAACTATTATAACCTTGGTACAAATACAAGATGATTGGAAGCAACTATGAATAAATGCATTTATTCAACCTCAGTCTGCAGCTACAGAGGATCCCCACCCTGTGGAAGACATCTTGTCTTGTCCCTGTCCCCAAAAAGAGACATCCAGTGGACTTTAATGACTACAGGCCTGTAGCCCTCACTTCACACTTAATGAAGACACTTGAAAGGCTGGTCCTCTCCTGTCTAAGTCCCAGTGTGAGGGAGCACATGGATCCTCTACAGTTTGCATACCAGCCTAACATCAGTGTGGATGATGCTCTCATCCACATGTTACAGAGGGCCCAGGCACACCTGGACACCTCGGATGCAGCTGTGAGGATCATGTTCTTCGACTTTTCAAGTGCCTTCAACACGATCCAGCCGGGGCTGCTTGGTGTGAAGCTGAGAGAGATGCAGGTGGAGTCATGGATGGTCTCCTGGATCATGGACTACCTGACCTGCAGACCACAGTATGTGCGACTGCAGAACTGTGTCTCAGGAAAGGTCCTGTGCAACACTGGAGCACCACAAGGAACTGTTCTGTCCCCCTTCCTCTTCACTCTGTTCACATCAGACTTCCAATACAACTCAGACAGCTGCTTTCTTCAGAAATTTTCTGACGACTCAGCAGTTGTCGGTTGTATCAGAGGAGAGGAGGAGGGGCAGTACAGGGGCCTGGTTAAGGACTTTGTAAACTGGTGTGACCTCAACCACCTCCAACTGAACATTTCCAAGACCAAGGAAATGGTTTTGGACTTTAGAAGGAAGAGGTCCAGACTGGTGCCAGTCACCATTCATGACACAGACGTTGAAGCTGTCTCCAGTTACAGGTACCTTGGAGTCCAACTGGACAACAAGTTGGACTGGTCCTGTCATATGGAGACTCTGCACAACAAGGGGCAAAGTAGACTTTATTTCCTACGGAGATTAAAGTCTTTCAAGATCTCCAAGCCTCTTCTGTGCAGCTTCTACCAGACTGTGGTGGCTGGTGTCCTGTTTTTTGGTGTGGTGTGTTGGGGAGAGGGAGCTCGCATTTCTGACAGAAACAGACTGAACAAACTCATTAAGAAAGCGAGCTCCATCATTGGGACTGGACTGGAAACAGTTCAGCAGGTGGCTGGGGTGAGAATGCTCAGGAAACTGGACTCTATTCTGAAGAATGCATCTCACCCATTGCACCATCTTGAGGTGTTCAGAGAGAGCACCTTCAGCCACAGACTGATCCCCCCTCGGTCAAAGACTGAACGCAGTAAGAGGTCCTTCCTGCCGGCTGCTATTAGACTTTTTAATATCGCTGTGCGATAAATTATTATTGTATGCTGCGCATACTTAGGTGTGTTAGGTGTTTTCAGGTTATTGTATTATATACAGTACTTGTATTGTACATATATATATATAGATATATATATCTTCTATTCTGTTTATTATTTATTTGTTCCATTGATGACTGTTTGTGGGATGTTCATGCGATGGGTCAGAGTGTTTTTCTTCTTGTACTGCTGCTGTTGTAACAAAGCAATTTCCTGCAAAGGATCAATAAAGTATCTATCTATCTATCTATCTATCTATCTATCTATCTATCTATCTATCTATCTATCTATCTATCTATCTATCTATCTATCTATCTATCTATCTATCTATCTATCTATCTATCTATCTATCTATCTATCTATCTATCTATCTATCTATCTATCTATCTATCTAAATAATAAAATAAATAATTTTATGAATGCTGGTATTTTACATCTTACCCGGGGACAACGGTTGAAAACTAGCTTTTTTGCTAATACTGGCATATTTACAGAAATGTTCATTAATGTGTACTGTCCCTGTCACATAAACAAACAAACAAATAAATAAATAATCAACAATAAATAGTCAATAAATACCCAGGCAGACTAAAGGACTAAAAGATCCTGTTGGTTCTGCTAACATAATAAAAAAAAAAATAAATAAAAAAGTCATATAAAATGACTAAAATGGCTGCTCAGAGCAAGTTTACCACCCAGAGAGAAAGAAACTTTCACTGAATAGTAAGTATTTCCAGAGGTGGAAAGAAGAAATGAATGTCTGACAGCCGTGGTGTTGATTTAATCTTTAACCTTTAATGCTTCGTTGTGCAGTTCGCAAAAAGACCTACGACTATTTTTGTGGTGACTCCCAAATTAATTTAACCTTTTCTGAGTGATTTATTATAATATTTTGCTCTGAATTTTGCATATTTCAGTGAAAGGCAGATTTTTTTCTATATTTAGTTCACTGACCATTAGGGGTGTAAGAAAATATCGGTTCAGCAATACATCATGATAATTCCTTCCACAATACTGTATCGATATTTTTAGATATTTATTCAATTATGTGGAGGTTCACTTTTGTTTTTTTTATTTTATTATTATTATACACTCTTTTTTTTAAATGATGTTTTTATTAAATAATGTTAGCGCCTTTGTTGGGATTGAACTAAAATCCTGTTCTGATGTTAGTTCTGAACTAATAGAATCTGAACATTTGAACAGGATCTGAAACTGGAATGTCTGTAAAATATAATTTCAGTTTGAACACAGGAACATTTTGTGATAGAACATTAATTCCTGTTCTGATCAAATAAAAATGTGTTTAGTATTTGTGCAGATTTCTGGTGTAATTCAGTTCTTCAAGGAAAAAATCATCTAAAAAAAGGAAACAAACAAAAAATTGCCTTTTTAACAGTATCCTGATATATCGTGATATATCATATTGTGATCCTAGTTTTGGGATTTGTATCGTATCGTCAGATTCTTGCCATTACACAGCCCTACTGACCATGTAGAAGTTCATAAAAGCTCAGAGGAAATTCAAACGTTATTGTGTCATAACAGAGAAAACTGATGACAGAAGGACTTTTTCGTCAAAATATATCACAAAAACAAGTGTCTACACCCACTGTCATTTGTAGAACTATGACAGGACAGAGAAGGATATCACATATGTATGTATATGTATGTATATAGCCCCCCCCCCCCCCCCCCCCCCCCACACACACACACACACACAATTAAGACACAATTAGAACAGTAATTTGTACAATATGCACTGGACAGTATATTATTATTGTGATAAATTAAAGAAATGTACATAAATAAGTGCAAAAAAAAATGGCTGTGTTTTTCTAAATGTTGTGGTTGTAATGATGACTTAAACAGTCCAGTGCTTTGTCAGTTTTCCGAACAGGAAGGCTGTTGTGTGCTCAGACCTGCAGAACTCCAGATTCTTCTGTAGATCTAACTGTGGTTGTATCGATCCGTTTCAGCCTTCCCGACCTGTGAACCCCTGACCCAGTTCAGCTGCTCCAACGGACGCTGCATCAGCGTCAAGTGGCACTGCGATTCAGGTGAGGACGGAGGGGTTTTTACACTCATTTCAGAAAACGCTCCGATGAACCAACGTCTTGATTCATTTGATTCACGCTCACGAGCCGGATCTGTGCTGTAATGCAGAAAATGACTGCGGAGACGGCAGCGACGAAGCGGGCTGCATCCAGTCCTGCTCCAACAACCAGTTCCAGTGCACCAGTGGGCGGTGCATCCCGGACCACTGGGCCTGCGACGGAGACAACGACTGCGGAGATTTTAGTGACGAGAGCGCGGCCTGCAGAGGAGGATCTGCACGTAAGAACTGGACTATTCTTTTATTTTAGATCACAGTAATAATAATAATAATGGATTGGATTTCTATAGCGTTTTTCTAGACACCCAAAGCGCTTTACATTATTGATCCATTATTCATTCGCTCTCACATTCTCCCTCTGGTGGTGCTAAACTACATCTGTATCCACAGTTGCCCTGGGGCAGACTGACAGAAGTGTGGCTGACAATTCACGCCTACAGCCCCTCCCACCACCAAACATTCATACACATTCATACACCAGTGTGAGTGGCACTGGAGGCAAGGAGGGGGAAGTGTCTTGCCCAAGGACACAACAGACTGACTAGGATAGAGCGGGATTCGAACCTCCAACCCTTCGGTTATTGGACGACCCGCTCTACCACCTGAGACATAACCGCCCAAAGGTGTCAAACATGCGGCCCAGGGGCCAAAACCGGCCCACCAAAGGGTCCAGTCCGGCCCACAGGATGAATTTACAAAGTGCAAAAATTACACTGAAGATATGAACAATCGAGGATGTCGAAGTCGTTTCAGTTCAGGTTCCACATACAGACCAATGTGATCTCAACTAAAATAATAGCATTATAACCTGTAAATAATGACTCCAAATGTTCTGAGTTTAATGTGAAAAACATATTACATGACACCTATAAATAAGTAATGACAACTCCAAATTTTTCTCTTTATTTTAGTGTAAAAACTTAAATTAAATGATGCAAATATTACCATTTACAAGCTATCCTTTAACAATAAAATGTGAAAAAACGGAAATTTTGAAAGTGAAATTTTAACATTATTCTTCCTGTCATTGAATATTTTGTGCCTTTGTCGATCCAATCTGTAATATACACGTATAAATGGTAAGTTGAGGTGGAATATTATTAAAATTGCACTTAACTTTCTCAAGAAATTTCAGTTTTTTCAGGTTATTCACATCATTTTTGTCTGGACAGTGTGCTATTTTCATCATTTAATGTAAGTTTTTACACTAAATCAAAGAGAAAAATTAACATTAAATGATGAAAATATTCACATTTACAAACTATCCTTTAACAATAAAATGCAAAAAACCAGAAATTTTGAAAGTGAAATTTTAACATTATTCTTCCTGTTATTAAATATTTTGTGCCTTTGTGGACCCAGTCTGTAATATACATGTACAAATGGTAAGTTGAGGTGGAATATTGTTAAAATTGCATTTATTTTTCACAAGAAATTTCAGTTTTTTTTTCAGGTTATTCACAACATTTTTGTTTGGATAGTTTGCAAATGTACATATTTTTGTAATTTAATTTTGATTGCACTAAAACAAAGAGAAAAAATTTGGAGTGGTCATTATTTACAGGTTATTATGCTATTGTTTTACTGGTCCGGCCCACTTCAGACCAGTTTGGGCTTAATGTGGCCCCTGAACTAAAATGAGTTTGACAGCCCTGATTTAGAAAGTTGAATTCTTAAGTTTAATCACATGTTAGTCAGTATTAGTCAGGATTCCTTTGCGTCACTAGATTTCTTTGTTTCACTGGTTAATCGTAAAGTTCTCAGGATAGGTCGCATCTTGGTCAACGTATTAAACTGACAGATTTATGATCGCAGGACTTAGGTTTTACCTTCGAGACACTTTTAAATACACATGCACACAGACGATCGTAAACAAGAGATAAGAGAAAAACACTGTCAATTTGGGGCTTTACATACACTGTAAGAAAAACAACAACAACAACAACGTAAAAAACAGTATTATTCTGGCAGCAGGGGTGCCGAAAAAATACTGTTAAATAACAGAAAATAACCATCTCATAAAAATACAGTAATTTTCAATCATTAAAATACAGTTTTTTGCCCTAACTTTACATGAGATTTCGCTGTTTTTTTTTTTTTTTTTTTTTTTTTAATGTTTAATAAAGAATATTTACATGTATTAAAACAATCCAATTACCTTTAAACATATATATAAATAATTTTCTAATGAGACTCAGATGTCCAATCCACTGATAAAAACTGTATTTGGACAGTTTATCAGTGCTTATACATATACATTCACAAAATACATTTATTCAACATTTTTGTTGTGAAACCTCCTGTAATTACACAAGATATTTGTCAATTAACAAAACAAGTCTGATTAAACTGACAGAACAAATACTACTTTTATGGTTAATTGGCTTTATTTTTATCTGGTTTTATTTATATTTTTTACATTATTAAACTTTAAATTAACAGTTTAATCTCAAAAATAGAAAAGAAATATTTGTGAAATTATGATACATTTGCAAATGTATTTTTATTTTCTGTGAAAAAAGGAAAAATATTTTTTTAAAAATGGAAATTTTATGGTTATTCATAGTTACAGTTTGTTCGTGTTATTTTACATTTGACGTGTAAAATCAGTCTATTTTTGTTGTTTCATTGACATTTTCCTGTATCTTAAAAATACAGGAAAAATCTGTCAAATAAACAGTGAAAATTCTGTTAAATACAGATTTTTTTTTACAGTGTAGTTAATTTTTTCAGTAAGTGACAGGTCTAATTGGTAATGTACACCATATAATTGTGAGCAAATACTTAAATTGTTGCCAAAACCATAAAAAATGTCCGATAACAGTATTTTTTTAGCTTATTTTCCAAACTACCTGTTAAAGTACACAAGAAAATAAAAAAAAATCCTTTCATCAATAACTTAAAGACCTGCAGTATGTGAAAGAGTTTCTATAATGTTGCAACAATTAGGCTCCAGGTTGAGAACATGACGCAAACCAAACAAACTGTTCAGATGATAAATCAGAAATGAGCTGAGCGTGTGCTGTTTTTACGTAGAGTTCAACGAAAATGCAGCTGACAATGCTGATATGAGACGATACGTGAAAAAATACATGAAAACATGCTGCACGGTGTTTGACATAACAAGCGAGTGGGGCATGTTTAAGATGAAAAGAGGAGATGTGTAGAGCTCCAGAAGGCGACAGGACCTCAGAACATCAAGCACATTTCAGAGTGGGTGTGTTACCGCGGCGTGTCCTCAGCCTGACAGTTCAGCCGCTTTACTCTGCGCTTCCACTCCGGCTTTCTGAGCTCGTCATCCGCAAAGACGTCACGACACCATCTGAAGTCTGTTTTATATGTCAGGACTTTTACAGCGAAACGCAGACGGCTGCAGGTTAAAGCTGATTAAGTGGATAAAGCGGAGCATGAAGTGAGAACAACAATGAAAAGTATGTGCATAACAAGCTGTGGAGTGACTGTGTGGAACAACCTAGAACAGGAGATAAAGGAAAGGACAAACATAAATGTATTCAAAAAGAGGTTTAAAGAACTGTTTCGAAATAGGTATAGGGAACATGAAGGATGAAAAGAGTATTGTTGCAAAGTTCAGGTGTGGTTTCTTGGAATTCAGAGCGAGTAATTCGAATTTCAGAGTTTCTGATATGTGTGAGTGGATTAGAGTGGGGGCAGATGTGAAGTCTGCATGAGTGGGGATTGTGGGGGTGAAATTATGGGATGGACCTTATGATGCATTTAAGTTATTCACTCCTTTGGCGAAGTTTAAAAAAAAAAAAAAGTACTTTAAGTTTAAATTATTCAGAAATATTGAATTGAGATGGTAGATGTGTTTTTGTTGTTGGCTTTTTTTTTTTATTTGTTATAAGTTATTATAAGCTTTTGCTTCTGGCCTATTCCTTTTTTGGTTTTTATGTTTATTACAAGTGATGTACTGAGTACAATGACTGATGTAAAACCAAAAAAATACATTTATTCATTCATTCATCCCCCCTGCTCCGAAAATCACGAGCCCCCCCCCCCCCCCCCCCCCCCCCCGTCTTATGAAGTATTCACCCCCCACACACCCCCATGTCCGTGCACTTCCTGTCTCCCTCACAGTTTCATTCTGCAGACAGGCCTGGGTGTTACTAGTGTAGGGGAGACTGGGGACAGTTGGAACACAGGTCAGTTTAACTCTTGCAGTTGCTTCAATCAGGAACAACTTAGGACTGACCTAATTCACTCTGCACATGCTCAGTTTAGTCCTTAGTCCACATAAGAAGTTGTAATGTCGTGAGGCAGACACATCCACATTTGTGAGTGAAAACAGAATTGTGTGCTCAGTCATATTTTTTGCTGTAATTATTTTTGTGATTGTATAGTTTGCATTTGAAAGTTGTGTCAATTATATTTGTGAGATAAACAAAGATTTATGCAACTGTTTCTCCACCTGTCCACAATTATCTAATATCAGATTATTATATCCTGTCTAGATCAGTGTTCTTATTTCATATATCGGCCAATATCAGATATCAGCCGATATATTGGATATCGGCTTTTTTTAGCCCCCAATATCGGCATCGGCCCCAAAAATCCCATATCGGTCGGGCTCTACACTGTATTAAATCAAATATGGAGGCTATTAGGCTGGAGTGTCCGTACACCCAAGAATTTCTGATTTGACAGGGGTACAAGCCTGTGAAATTCTTAGTAGACACCAGAATATAAAAATGTTTTGGACTTTAAAAGAGAAATATCAGACAAATCAAATGGCCTGTCTGATTTTTGGATAGAGCATTGTTATTTTTTATCTATCTGTGCACCCTTTCTGATACCCTTGACTGTGATCAGGCTGACTACATCCCATGATGCAATGCGCTCTGTAAACTGGCTGAATGTGTGTCTGTGAGAAGGGCTGTAGAAAAGGCGGAAAATGAAAGTCCAGTGCCAGCGGCTGAAACAAAATGCATGACCGTGTGCAGTCGATGCTGACAGTGTAGTCATTCAACACATCCCACACAGAAGTGAAAACAATACATCCAATACAGCGTCTACAAAACATCCAAAAGTATTCACCCTTAGGGCAAGAATCTGGCGATACGATACAAATCACAATGCTAGGATCATGATACGGTATGTTACGATATATCATGACTCAGTTAAAAAGACTTTTTTTTGTTTGTTTGTTTGTTTTTTTAAGATTATTTCCTAGAAGAATTAAATTACACCAGATATTTGCACAAATACTAAACACATTTTTATTTGATCAGAACAGGACCTGATCCTATGTCACCAAACTTTCCTCTGTTAAAAACTTAAACCTTAAATTCTGTTTTACAGACATTACACCAGTGGTTCCAACCTTTTTTGGCTCCTGACCCCATTTTAATGTCACAAATTTCTGGTGACCCCAGACATTTAAAAATGAGACTTTTTTTTTTTTTTTTGCTAAAATTAATTTGTTTTTGATCATGTAATAGTTTGCCATACTATGTTGCAAATAAATGTTAATTTTAGACACATTTAGTCTATTTAATGTATATTATTGTGGACAGAGGCAGTAAATCCAGGTGTAGATTACTGCACAAAGGGAGAATTGGATTTTATTTTCCTTGGTCAGGATCAGTCCAGTCAGTCCAGCTGTGATTTACAAGGAGGACAATTAATACTGAACAAACAAGAACTGAAACTATGAATTATGAAAGAGCTGCAGCATCTGAAACTGACCACAGTGAACATTTGACACAGAAACAGAACCACAGTGCTGCAGTTTCACAACCACAGTTTGTCATGTCTGTTACGTATTGGGATTGTCTCTGTCAACTCACCATATATTTTTTATTTGTAAGTTGTTGTTTTTTGTTTTTTTTTTATCAATTACTAGAAATTTCAGGCGACCCCATTTGAATTCCAGGCGACCCCACGTGGTTGAAAGGTTGAAAAACACTGCATTCCAGTTTCAGATCCTGCTCAAATGTTCATATTCTGTTAGTTCAGAACTAACATCAGAACATTATATTTGTGCAATCCCAACAAAGGAACGACCATCTGCCTCTTTAGGATGCTTCAGATCACCTTTATTTAATAAAATGGTGTTAACTAATAATAATAAGATATAAACAAAAAACAAAAATGAACCTCCGAAATATCTGCATTTGAATAAATACTTAAAAATATCGATACAGTACCTTTTAGTGTCGATACAGTATCGTGAAATGAAATATCGCGATATATTGAGGGAAATATCTAAAACATGCAGGACACCAGCCCTCGAGCACCGGAGTTTGACACCCCTGGGGTAGGAGTTCCAACCCCAAAGCAGAAGTGTCGTAGTGTCAGTGCAGGAGATCCAAACACACTGGAGCCATGACCAACGTGTAACTGAACCTACTGGGAGATGGTGTTCCACCAAAATGACCTGGAAAATAGAGTTTAAAGGCTGAAAAACTCCATAGTGTTGCTTTAAACTACTCTAACTTAACATGAATTAAGCAAAAAAAAAAAAAAAATACTGGGAATAATGGACATAAACTTTGCTCCAGCGTGTATATCAGTTTTTAGCATCAGGAACAGAACTTGAAACATTATCATACATTTTTTTTTTCTCCTTTTCTGCTGTAATTTGTCTTGTTGTGTCTTTTATGCTGTTGTCGTTTTGCTATCTTTGTGTGATACGCACTGATGGATACACTGAAGGATTATCTCTTCTGTGTGTTAGTGTCTCATCCATTTAGACCAGTGTGCCTCCAACCTTTTCTGAACAAACACCCACTAATGGCATACGGAGCCTCCTGTCGCCCCCCTATCCCTGAAAAAAAAAGTGATCGGGGGGGGGGGGGGGGGGTGTACATGTAGCGGTTGTATTCATGTGTTGTTAGATATGACAAAAAACAAACTTCTTTGGACACTTGCTGTTTATTCCTGGCAGAAAAGTATACAGTCAGTGTCATTAGTAATACCCGAGCCTTGTTCTCACACTGCTAAGCTAAAATAAAAAATAAATCAAAGTTAGCTAACACGCCACATGTTAATCATGTTATGAGTTGTTTTTTTTTGTTTATTTGTTTGTGCAACCTTTTTGTTTAAGAAAAATTGTTAATTGCAATCTGTTAACAATAACAAGCATTTGATTTCCTCTCAAACATGTTAGTGCAGATCAGGTTTATCAAGAACAGCAAAGTTACAGTAATGGTCTGAATGTCAGTGTATTATGGGATGGTGCATAAGTGTCCACTGTGTCGGCTGATATGGAACTAAAACAACAAATCCATGAATATACAAGAGAACAGCTGGAGAAGAACTGACCACTGTGCATGAAAGGGTTAATCAAAAATGGATTAAAATTAAAGGAACAAACCTGTTTTGAGGATGTGCAGTGAGGACGGTTTTCAGAAAAAGTCCAGATCAGATTAATATAATACTGTTATGAACTACACGCCTTGTCACGTTAGACTGTAGAACATTAGTTAAATAAAAGATGTTAATTTTCTTGACTGATTTATCTGAGGGAAGTGATGTGTGCCCCCCCCTTAAGGCCATAGTCCCTTAAATCTCTTATTGTGTGTTAATGAATTTATTTGCAAGTCAAATGGCTGTACAAATTTTGGTGTTGTAATTACAGCTTTAACAATTAATCAGCTTGAGTCAAATAAGTTTTCACAGTCAGGTGTAACTAATCTTATCTAGTCTCTGTTGTGGGTGAATTTTAGCATCAGGAGTGGAATCATTTAATCTAATTACCCCAGAAACCTCATGCAAGCTCCAAGGAAACTCACAGCTGACTTGGTTGTCACTAGAATGTGTAGACTATTCATCAAACCCATTCCTGATGGGAGCTGCAGGATTCTCCGCTCCCTTGTGTCTGCTTCTGCTTCTACCCCAGGGGACTGAATCTCTTAGCGATGCCTTGGCTGCGAATGGATTTTTCATCTTTTTTTTTTTTTTTTTTTCTGTTTTACTTGAAGAAGAAGGTGCGTCCTCTGGTTGGCTGGTCCATTGGTGTCGATTAAAAACACAATATTTCAAGAACTGTTCGCAGAACTCAGACTCGAGGATGAGCTGAAATGATTTGGAGGTTAAAGGTCAAGGTCGACGTGACCTCACCTTTAAAGATGATTGATTTTACTGTTTTAGAGTCACATGGGTTCTCGTGTCCTGCCCCCATTTTTCCCTTTGGAATAGGTCATTTGCAGGTTTTTTGCCCTAACTTTACATGAGATTTTGCATATTTTTTGACTTTTTAATGTTTAATAAAGAATATTTACATGTATTAAAACAATCAAATTACCTATAAATATATATAGAAGTAATTTTCAATGAGACTAAGTTGTACAATCCACTGATAAAAACTGTATTTGGACAGTTTATCAGTGCTTATACATGTTATACATTCACAAGAATATATTTAACATTTTTGTTGTGAAACCTTTTTTGTGAAACCTAATTTGTCAATTAACAAACAAGTCTTGTTAAACTTACAGAACAAATACTTCTTTAACGGTTAATTGTCAGTAATTTTATCTGGTTTTATTATTTTTTTACAATATTAAACTTTAAATTAACAGTTTAATCTCATAAATAGAAAATAAATATTTATGAAATTACGATACATTTGCAAATGTATTTTAAGTGTATTTTTCTGTGAAAAAAGAAAAAAAATTGTTGAAAAATAGAAATTTTATGGTTATTTACAGTTCCAGTTTTTTCGTGTTATTTTCCATTTGACATGTAAAATCACAGTCTGTTTTTGTCATTTCATTGATATTTTCCTTTATCTTAAAAATACAGGAAAAATGTATAAAATAAACAGTGAAAACTCTGTGAAATTACTGATTTTTTTTTACTGTTTACATACTTTTATTAATTTCATTTGACAGCTGTTCAATTCAAAAATCTACATTTATCAGTGTTTCCTTTTAGCCTCTAATGTTATTCAGTGGATTGGTAAATAATTAAACCTTTAACAAAATAGTTTTGTATTTCACATAAGTATAATCATAGGATTTGCCTGAGGTCTGCGTTTTAATGTTATAGGAAACGGAGCCAAACGTCTTAAAGCCATAAACCCAAAAATCTGGGAATGACATGTACTAACAGATCTGTTATTGGTGCCAAGTATCGTGCTTGGAAAAGTAAATAATGGCATTTTGCTGTTCTGTAAATTTGAAATATTGACTGTGCTGAATAACTTTGGTTTCAGTGCTGCCATCTGTGATTGAGTGCAGCGGGGAGGAGTTCCACTGTGTCACAGATGGAACCTGCATCCCAGAGCGCTGGAGATGTGACGGAGACAAGGACTGTGAGGACGGCAGCGACGAGAAAGACTGCCAAGGCACCAAAAGAATGTGTGACCCCAAGGCCAAGTTTACCTGCAAAGACACAGGTACGGAATACATCATACTAAGACGAAGAAGTAACAGGAGCTGGGGGGGGGGGGTGCACTGTTTCCATATGGTTTCAGTGTGGAGGAGCGACATAATGCTGAAAACTAGGCCTGTAACGGTACACGTTCTGAACCGAACCGTTTGGACACACACCTGTTCAGTTCAGTACACAGCTGTACCCAAACAGCACAGAATGTTGAGAAAAAGGAATGAAAGACGTCGTTCAATGTGGAACTTTAAATCAGCGCAAGTTTCACACGTTCTTAATACAGGAGCACACATTGACCCGAAATATGAAATAACAGCTGATATAAGGTTTAAAAAAAACAACAAATATGATGTGAACCTGGAAGGAAGAGACTGCAGACCCTCCAGCATCAGCACAGTCCAGTTTGGATCAGTTCAGGTTCAGGTGAAAGACAACAACCAGGAAAGAGACGGAGATAAGACGGACGTTGTTTGGCCCCTAGGAACTACGGTAGTTCTAAAACACTGACACTAGCTCTGTCTGTCTGTGTGTCTGTCTGTCTGTCTGTCTGTCTGTGTGTCTGTCTGTGTGTCTGTCTGTGTGTCTGTGTGTCTGTCTGTCTGTGTGTCTGTGTGTCTGTCTGTGTGTCTGTCTGTCTGTCTGTCTGTGTGTCTGTGTGTCTGTCTGTCTGTGTGTCTGTGTGTCTGTCTGTGTGTCTGTCTGTCTGTCTGTCTGTCTGTGTGTCTGTCTGTGTGTCTGTCTGTCTGTCTGTCTGTGTGTCTGTCTGTGTGTCTGTCTGTGTGTGTGTCTGTCTGTGTGTCTGTCTGTCTGTGTGTCTGTCTGTCTGTCTGTGTGTCTGTCTGTCTGTGTGTCTGTCTGTCTGTGTGTCTGTCTGTGTGTCTGTGTGTCTGTCTGTCTGTCTGTGTGTCTGTCTGTCTGTCTGTGTGTCTGTGTGTCTGTCTGTCTGTCTGTGTGTCTGTCTGTCTGTGTGTATGTCTGTGTGTCTGTCTGTGTGTCTGTCTGTCTGTGTGTCTGTCTGTCTGTGTGTCTGTCTGTGTGTCTGTGTGTCTGTCTGTCTGTCTGTGTGTCTGTCTGTGTGTCTGTGTGTCTGTGTGTCTGTCTGTCTGTCTGTGTGTCTGTCTGTCTGTGTGTATGTCTGTGTGTCTGTGTGTCTGTCTGTCTGTGTGTATGTCTGTCTGTGTGTCTGTGTGTCTGTCTGTCTGTCTGTGTGTCTGTCTGTGTGTCTGTCTGTCTGTCTGTCTGTCTGTCTGTGTGTCTGTGTGTCTGTCTGTCTGTCTGTGTGTCTGTGTGTCTGTGTGTCTGTCTGTGTGTCTGTCTGTCTGTCTGTCTGTGTGTCTGTGTGTCTGTCTGTCTGTGTGTATGTCTGTCTGTGTGTCTGTCTGTCTGTCTGTCTGTGTGTCTGTCTGTGTGTCTGTCTGTCTGTGTGTCTGTGTGTCTGTCTGTCTGTGTGTATGTCTGTCTGTCTGTGTGTCTGTGTGTCTGTCTGTCTGTCTGTCTGTGTGTCTGTCTGTCTGTGTGTATGTCTGTCTGTCTGTCTGTGTGTCTGTCTGTGTGTCTGTGTGTCTGTCTGTCTGTCTGTGTCTGTCTGTCTTTCTGTCTGTCTGTCTGTGTGTCTGTCTGTCTGTGTGTCTGTCTGTCTTTCTGTCTGTCTGTCTGTGTGTCTGTCTTTCTGTCTGTCTGTCTGTGTGTCTGTCTGTCTGTGTGTCTGTCTGTCTGTCTGTGTGTCTGTCTGTGTGTCTGTCTGTCTGTCTGTCTGTGTGTCTGTCTGTCTGTCTGTGTGTCTGTCTGTGTGTCTGTCTGTCTGTCTGTCTGTGTGTCTGTCTGTCTGTCTGTGTGTCTGTCTGTCTGTCTGTCTGTGTGTCTGTCTGTCTGTCTGTCTGTCTGTGTGTCTGTCTGTGTGTCTGTCTGTCTGTCTGTCTGTCACGTACGCTGTATAACAGAGGAATAAATAGAACGCTGAAAGTATGTAAAGTTTCACTTTTGTTTCACGACAGCGTTGGTTACGTTAGTTATAGACCGCACCCCCAGGTATATAACTGCACACCCCCCCTACCCCCTGGTCCGACACAAAAAAAAAATCCCCCGTGCGCGCGCACACACACACACACACACACACACAAATACACACAGTGTCCTAAACAGTTTGTTCTCTGTCCTAAAATAAATCATTTGGTTCATTGTGTTGTCAGTGCTTCTCTTCAGTTAGTTCCAACAGAATACCAGTTTACCCTCTTGTTAATGTTGCATTTCATGTGGAATTTTGTTATTTTTCTGCAGAATGTGAACTGACAGAACTGGGATTAGATTTTTCTTGTTTGTTCGAAACTACCTTTCAGGGAAAAGTGCAATACTAATGTTTAAAATACATTTAGTAATATTAATAATTTATTTTATTTTCTATTTGATTTGTAGCAGCAGAATTATATTATTCCTGTTTTTCTATATTCTGTGGTCTCCAAAAATTGGGGGAAAAATGTTAAAAATTCATAAATGGATTAATAGACATTTTGAGGGGTTTTCTTTTTTCCTGTACCAAACCGAAAAAAACCGAACGGCGGCTTTGAAAACTGAAAACGTACCGAACCGAAAATTTGTGTACCGTTACAGGCCTAGTGAAAACTGTCATTAAATGATGTTCACCACCGTCTACCACACAGGTGTCGACCATGCAATATTCAGATTTGTATGTGCTCGAAGATAGTCTGTCCATTTAAATGTTTTTTTTTTTTTTTGTCTTAATTTGCTTTGTTTTGTTTCTTTGCATGTTCGAAATAAATAAATAAATAAATAAATAAAACGTGGCGACACGGTGGGGCAGTGGTTAGCACTTGTGCCTCACAGCAAGAAGGTCCTGGGTTCCATTCCAACACCAGTCGACGGGGGGTGGGACCTATCTGTGTGGAGTTTGCGTGTTCTCCGTGGGTTCTCTCCGGGTACTCCGGCTCCTCCCACCATCCAAACACATGCACTGATAGGTTAATTGGTTAATCTAAATCGCCCATAGGTGTGAATATGAGAGTGGTTGTTTGTCTCTATATGTTCAGCTCTGAGATGAACTGGTGACTCTTCCAGGGTGAACCCCACCTTCACCCCTATGTAGCTGGGATAGGCTCCAAGAGACCCCCGTGACCCTAGTGAGGATAAAGGGGGTTCAGAAAATGGATGAATAAATAAAATGCGGCCCGGGGGCCAAATCCAGCCCGCCAAAGGGTCCAGTCTGGCCCTTAGGATGAATTTGTGAAATGCAAAAATTACACTAAGAAATTAAAATCCTTTAAGTTCAGGTTCCACATTCAGACCAGTTCAATCTCAAGTGGGTCATAATAACCTGTAAATACTCCAACTTTTTCTCTTTGTAAATGTAAATGTTTTCATGTATTTACACAAATACAAATTTACAAAGTATAATTTTGCAAAAATATCTGAATAATAATAATAATAAATAAATAAAAATGCAGAAGAATAGATAAAACCTAATTAAAAGAATAAAATACAAGAATAGATGAAAACCATAAAAAGCTGTACAATTAAAAACAACCACAAATAAGAACAATAAAACAATACCAACTAAACCGACTGAATAAAAATAATACATTCGGACATCTCACATGGTTTCAAAAGCCAAGGAGAAAAAGATGAATCAATCTAAGCTTCTAGTGTGTTTGATGTATGAAGGTAACTTATTCCATAGACTGGAGGCCCTGGAAATGACAGAACTTTTCAGTCGATTGGTTTTTGTTTTGGGCAGTTCCAGGTAACCATGGTAACCTGTCTGGTACCATGGTTCTGTTGTAGACCTCTGTGCCTTATTCTGTCAGGTTTCCTGTTCATAATAGCACTCCTCATAAGAAGGTGGTCTATTTAGTTCAAGTGGAGTGCATTTTTGAAGCGTTGTATAGATGTCTAAACTTTTCCGAAAGCCCACACAGACACAGTCCTTCCACACATTGTGGCTCAGGCCTTTATTTGCCTCCGCTGCAGCAGGTTCCAGAAGGATTTGACCAGAGCCAGGCCTTTAGTTCTATTTTCCTCTGTTTAATTGGAAGACGTGGTTGAATATTTATTGTGAAACCTTCTTTTGATGATCTTCCATTTGTGATGTTCAGAGTAGTGCACTGCCATTCTCTACAAATACATCACTTAACCTTGACCAAAATATCCTCTAGTGTCAGCGCATTGAAACCATTCACTTTTACCAGAGCTTTTATTGTATAAATGTCTTCCTGTCACACTGGTAAGATTCTACAAGTGATAGATTCACTGAAAAAACACCCACACACACACACCAGCAGTGGCTGAAACTGGAAAATAACACTTCATATAAGTAGACAGTAGCTGGATTATATTTACATTTACATTTATGCATTTGGCAGACGCTTTTTTCCAAAGCGACTTAGAGGGGAAGATTAAGAATGAAGCTCTTAAAAGCACTTTAAAATAACCCCAGTGGACCAAAGTGCTGTGCAGAAGAATAAATAAAACCAAAATAAAAAAAATACAAGAATAGATTAAAGACATAAAACAGCTATAGAATTAAACAAAAAAAAAACCTGTGTCGAACAGAAGAATAAAAAGCAAAATGATCGACTAAAATACAAGAATAGATTAAAAAGACATAAAACAGGTGTTCAATTAAAAAAAGTGAAATAAAAATACCAAGTAAAACAATATAGTATAAGTATATAGAACAATAATACAACAGCGTATCAGGGTGACATAAGAAAAAAAAAAGAAAAAAGTTTGTCACGAGAATAAAGTCGTAATATTTCAAGAATAAAGTCATTATATAATGAGAATAAAGTTGTAGTTTAAAAAAAAACCTCATTATTTAACGAGAATAAAGTCATTGTATAGTGAGGATAAAGTTGTAGTTTAAAAAAAAACAACTTATTATTTAATGAGAATAAAGTTGTACTTTTATTCATATTAAAGTATTATTATGTTAAATTATTATTAAAGTTGTAATGTTATGAAAATTCAACAGTTTCTGCTTTTACAGCAAAGACAACAAGTGAAGCAGTAACTTTCGCTCCTGTTGGACTCCAGAACTCGCTGTAGAATCCTCATGGTTTCTTGAAAAACAACAAACCCTTTAGCTCTGGTGTATCCACCGATAGTCCTGCAGCTGACAACTTCCTCAGTTTCTCATCCGCAAAAAAGAGGCAATTTGCTTCAAATCAGTTCGGTTCTTACGACAAACCCAAACGTGTGCAAACTCGCGTCAAAGTTCTTCGACTAATGCAAATGTGTTGATGGTGGGCGGGGCTAATAGGCTCAGTATTTGGCTTTTGGGCGTAAACCCCAAATGAAAGAACTTCACAAAATGTTCCAAGTTTTACATTATTCGATGAGTGGATACGACTTTATTCTCATTATATTATGACTTTATTCTCAAAATACTATGACTTTATTCTTGTTAAATAAAGAGTTTTTAAAAATACGACTTTATTCTCATTATATTATCCTACTTAGACCTAGTAATGCATTTTGTCCAGGAGTTTCACAGCTTTACTTTAAAATAAAAAATTACATAATGCTCACTGAAAAGGACATTGTATTAAAAAAAAAAACAAACATAAGAAATGCATCTGAAAAAACTGTTGCATCATGTTGTTTCCAATTAAGGCAATTATTTAATGTAAAATGGTGAAAATGTTTACTTACTGGGTGTCAGGAGGTTATGACTTTATTCTCTAAATATTACGACTTTATTCTCGTAGTGAACAGCGCTGTCATTTCCTTATGTGGCCCTAATACGCTGTCGTACAATAAAGTATACTGTTGAATGTATTAAATTAATCTTGTAGAAATGAACATTAGAGCTGAAACGGTTAATCGACTCAAAGTGATCCAAAAAAAATCCTTCAACCACAATTCTCCTGAATCTTCAGCTTTGTTTCCTTCATTTCTCTGCTGTTAAACATTGGTTCCACTGTTGGGTTTCACACAGACGCTTATTGTGACGCACAAAGAAGCTTCAATTCAGGAAAACTGCAATAGAATATTTCCCTTCAATCAATTCAAGTCGATTAATTGAATCGTGACTTTTTGCATTTGCTTCAAGCACCTAATGAGTTACTGGGCTGCAGCTCCAAAGAACATTGAGCTGAACTGGCTGTTCATCATATGACAAACACTGGAGGTTTATCCATATGTAGTTTTCACCTGCTGTGTATCTGAAAACTAACTCTGAATTATTAGTGCAGATAGAACCTGGCCTGTATTGGATCGAATATGTGGTACGGTGCTGCTGGAATTCACCTGAACAATGCCCCACCTCCTCCATTTTTTATTTATTTTTTTCCACTGAGAGAAAATCCAGTCCGCAGTTCACATAATCCTGTAGAAGTCTGCATGTTTGAAAGGCTTAAAGAGTCAGTCATCCGTACACTGTGTGTCATGCAAGAAGGCAGATAAGAACAAATAAAATAGTCCCAGTTGTCAGACCAGTATTTAAGGTGTAGTGAGTGATTCAGAGTGTCAGCTCACGCAGTCAGTGAAATAAATATGTAAAAAAAAAAAAACTACTTCATGTCTTCTAGATGCGTTATTTGTTTGCAGATTGAGCGTAGAAGTCAGATCTGATCATTCAAAACACATCTGCAGACGCATTGCAATCCTAATTCACCCCCTGGCCCCTCCCCCGTGAAGGGGTAGGGATGTCCTGATTCTCCATGAGTCAGAGGGGAGGGGCTAAGGGGGAGGGGCTAATGGGGAGGGCTGTTTATCTTTCTTTAGGCGGGACAGTGCACATAAATGAACACATGTATACATTCCATTTCACTATAAACATGTAAATATGCTGGAGTTAGCATCAGTGCTAATTTAAATCCACAGTCTCCACTGAAGCCTTTTTGTTTTGGGGGGCGGGGGGGGGGGGTCAGCTATGTGAAGATCTGCTTTTATGTCAAATGTTTGAGTAAAGTTTTAATTTATTACAATATTGGTTTTCTATACCTAATATTTGGAACCAATATTCACTTTTAAAGTCTTTGAAAAGGTTCGTTAAACATATTTGTGTTATTTATGTGATAAGTTATATACATTTTTCAAATTGGATTTTATATTTTGTGTGTGTTTTTGTCCTTTTGTGTTTTTATAGTAGGTGAAAGTGAAAAAATAATAGATAGATGATGTAGATGAAGTTGTGCTGAAAAAAAAAGATTCCAAACATGGGTATAGTAAACATTTGTTTCTATAGTATGTAAAGGCCAAATCAAAAGGACTGAAAAACGGACAAAATAGACTCAGACCACTAAGGGTTAATTTATAACAATTTTAATTTTTTATACCTAATATTTGGAACCAATATTCACTTTTAAAGTCTTTGAAAAGGTTTGTTAAGCATCTTTGAGTTGTTTATTCAATAAATTATGTACATTTTTCAAATCAGATTTTATATTTTTTTGTGTGTGTTTTTGTCCTTTTGTGTTTTTATAGTAGGTTAAAGTGAAAAAATAATAGACAGATGATATAAACGAAGTTGTGCTGAAAAAAAAAGATCCCAAACATTGGTATAGTAAACATTTGTTTATATAGTATATAAAGGCCAAATCATAAGTGCTGAAAAACAGCTAAAATAGGCTCAGACCACTAAGGGTTAATAAATAAATAACAGTATCCATACAATACAAAGCAAAACAGTGGAATAAGTGCAGTTCAAAATAATACAGTGGAATACATTATAAAACAGTATAGTTCAATCCATTACAATATCGTACAAAACGACATTTGTACCTACGTTTCAAGGATTAAAATAAACATTCAGCTGAGAGAAAAATGAGAATTTTTTTTAAAAAAACTTGAAAAATAAGGGCAAAAAAATTTACCAAACAAAAAATAGTGATTATAATAAATCTTGAAATATGGCATAAAAGTGAAGAAATATTTCTAAAATGAGGAAAAAAATTAGCAAAATATTTGAAAAATTAGGTGAGTTCATTGTTTCATAACATCCAAAACCCTCAAAACCAAAACCATCTACTATTGTAAACTGTTTAACACCTGCTGATCCACTGAACCTACCAGTCCATGTAAAAAGCTGAATTAATGAAGAATTCAGACCCAAGCAGAGCGTTTACAGTTTATGGAGACCACAGAGAAATGTGAGAAAAGGAAGAATTCCATTTAAAAAAGACAAATATGACTTCTTTAAAACAGTTAATTTCATGCCTTTCGAAGTCATGGGTGTCAGTGCAGCCGTACAGACTGCACATACTGGCAGAAAATACATACATTTTGTTTTATTCAAGAAGTTCAGGAACTGTTTACATACATAAGAAGCTCAAATAAATCAATTGCTGAAGTATCTTAATCTATAAAATGTATAAAAATATGTAAGATGTGAATAAAATGAGAAAAATTAAAAAAAAAAAAAAAAAAACTTGAAAAATAAGAGGAAAAAATTTACCAAACAAAAAATAATAATAACACTGGGTTACAAAAAAATGTTTTTTTGCAAGTTGTCCAGATTTTTTCAACTGAATTAGGACCATTATTATTTCTAAATCCAAAAATGACATGTTTTTCTCAGTCAGGTCAGGTTTTTTTGCTAATTTGATTTTGAAAAATTTGATCTTCTCACAAAATTGATTACATTTTTGTGACTTTATCAGTTGATTTTTTTATATAGTTCTCACCCAAAATAGGTTTTAAGAGAAAAAAAAATCATTTTGTAACAGGATGTATTTATTAAGTGTTACAAACTTTAATTCCTGTAAAGGTACTGGAATTTCATCACAGTGAGCTGCAGGACGACGTGCTGATTCAAGATCAGGATACTTGAGGCTGCTTCGGTTCTTTCTGTTGATTCCAGTCACATCAATAGCACAGAAGTAGCAGTCGGTGACATGGTTTGTCGGCTCCCTCCAAATCATGAGAATTCCAAACTTCAGAGAACTCTTCTTGCCTTTGGTCCACTGACGCAGATACTCGGTGCGTGACATGTGTGGCGCCCAAACTTTATCTTGGTCACCAAGTTTAATACCAAAATAAGATTGGTAAGCACACTTTATGAAACTTGTGACTTGATTCCTGTTAGGTACAATGGTGTATTCAGCGCAGATGGAGCAGAATACGTCAGGCTTATTTTTGCCAGATCTTCTAGTCGAAGCCATTTCATTCACCTGTAATATTAAAAAAAAACAATCATAAATTGGCAAAAGTAAAATCTTCAGAACTGGTTTATTGCAAGAAATATGAAAGAATTTTGTATCATATGATGTGAAAATGCCCATAAATGTAAGCACAAATGTTAAAAAGCCAATATGTAGCAGAGTTCAGAAAGCTGACCTGATTGAGCAAAATGAATGTGATGTTTGGATTCAGCACACCGACATTATCCTAAATCAGCTCAAAAAACTGAAACAATAAATTTGTTGTTGACCAGTGTAATAAATCTTGAAATATGGCACAAAAGTAAAGAAATATTTCTAAAATGAGGAAAAAATTAGCAAAATATTTGAAAAATTAGGTGAGTTCATTGTTTCATAACATCCTAAAACCAAAACCATCTACTATTGTAAACTGTTTAACACCTGCTGATCCACTAACCTACCAGTCCATGTAAAAAGCTGAATTCAGACCTAAGCAGAGCGTTTACAGTTTATGGAGACCACAGGGAAATGTGGGAAAATGAAGAATTCCAAGACAAATATGACTCCTTTAATGTCTGCTCGTACACTTGGGCTGTTGCAAAAAGTAAATCCCGTACTTGACTTTAACGACCGTTTTCTCTGCACATATGTAAGACTGCATACAGACCTGCAAATCATCAGCAAGAAAAAGCTTATTTAGACATAAATCTGTTTAAATGTGGTCATAAATGATCCTGAAACGCTCCTACAAAGCATTATTTTAAGTGCCTGATACGTACAAGGTTTCCACAGCAGATTCATCGTCAGTATTTTTGCTAATAAATGACTTTGGATTAAATGGTCTGCGTCGGCTTCCACAAGTTCCAACCAAGGCTCTGCTTTATATAATCAGCGCGCTTCATGATTTGTGTTTGATTTCCACCCTGTATGAGTCAACTGACGCTAACGGTTTCACTATATGTGTGGTATGAAATTAAATCCCGGGGCATGAAAACTTGACTTGCGCTGGACCTCGGTGTGTAAATCTTGCATCATTCGCCCGAGACATTTGTTGTGAGTTAAGCACCGTGGCGGTCTGGTTGAACCGTTAGAGGTATAAAGGACAGAAAGAAACGGCAATAGAAATCAAAAACGCCCTTTGATGACATGATTCTTCACAGTATATATTAGTTAAAAAAATTTTATTTATTTATTTTTAACCCTTTGATGCATGAATAATGAAAACCATAGTCAAGATTTTTTTCCTGTTTTTATTCCTTTTTAGGCATGAAAAAAACAATGCGGTTCAATTCTTTTTAACCCTTTCATGCATAAATTATGACAACCTCAGTCAAGATTTTTTTTACTGAGTCCTTTTATTCCTCTTTAGGCATGAAAAAAACAATGCAATTTATTTATTTATTTATTTTAATCAACATATTTTTCATGGAGTTACAAAAATGTCCAATCACCATGTGTTTAATTTTTGAGGCAAAAAAGACACATGTATTTAAAACCCATCATCAGAAAGTGAAAACTATGAAATAAAACCATTTTTCATGCAGCTACTCTGATGTTTTCTAACATTTTAACATACTCTAATACTAGTTATTACTCACTTCATGGTGATAATATGCCAAAAAAACCAAAAACTTTTTGATTACGAGAACTTTTAAATTACAGTTTAATAACAATTAGCTATTGATTTACACTAAAGCATATTTCTGCAGATCATGTTAATAACGATCAGTAAAGTTACAGTAATGGTGTGAATTGCAGTGTATGTGATGGAGTTGTGTTGGATGATACGAACTAAACAACAAAACCCATGAAAATACAAGAGAACAGCTGAAGAATAGCTGTCCACTGTAGTGACTAGTACACATGAAAGGGTTAATTAAGCTTTTTTTCATGGAGTTACAAACATGTCCACTCATTTAGACACCATGTGTTTAATTTTTGAAGCAAACAAGCATGTATTTAACCCTTTCATGCATGAATTATGAGAACCTTAGTCAAGATTTTTTTCTTCAGTGTTTTTGTTCCTCCTTAGGCATGAAAAGAACAATGTGATGGAGTTATTTTTTCAGTGGAATTAGACAGATATTCATGTTTTAAATTTTTGAAGTAAAGAAACGTGTTTAAAACCCAATATCAGAAAGTGTTATGAAAACAATGAAGTAAAAACATATTTAATGCTGCTAATCTGATGTCTTCTCACATTTGAACATATTCTCATGCTTGTAATTACTCACTTCATGGAGATAATATGCAAAAAAAAAAAAAAACCTTCTTGTCTAACAAATAACAATTGTTTTACACTTCAACATGTTCGTGCAGATCAGGTTTATCCAGAACAGCACAGTTACAGTAATGGTCTGAATGTCAGTGTATGGGATGGTGCATTAGTGTCCACTGTGTTGGCTGATATGGAACTAAAACAACAAAACCCATTAATATACAAGAGAACAGCTGGAGAAGAACTGTCCACTGCAGTGACCACTGTGCATGAAAGGGTTAAAACGCAATATCAGAAAGTGATATAGGGTCAAAACACGGTATTTGAAGTTTCTCTGACAGGACATTTTTTAGAAACAATCTGACAGATTAGTGTTGCTAAATGACCCACATTTTTACTTTTAAATTCGTTTTTGCTTTAGTTGGTCCATAAGGGATTATCCAAAACAAGGAGCTACTTTATATTGAAATAAATGTTGGAATGACAATCAATTAAAGTTCACTCTGTGACAGGACATTTTGACCCTATACTGTGAAAACTATGAAACAAAAGCAGTTTTGATGCAGCTGGTTTGTTGAGCCGCATTATGTAATAAATTCCCATAATGTAATAAAAGTTAAAAATGTAATAAGAATGTCACGTCATCTTGTAATAAAGCCGCATTATGTAATAAACTGACGCATTTTGTAATAAACTACGTTAGTGCATTACGTAGTAAATTTTTTCACATTATGTAGTAAGTTATTACAATTTGAGAAGTTTATTACAAAATGCACTGGACACATTTTTATTTTCAGGAAAACGTAATGTGCTAAATTAATCTTTAAACTGTGGTTAAAGTTCTGATTCCATTACCTGGAGTTCCTGTGACTAATTTCCTCTAAATTTCTCTGAAATTATATTAATTTGGATTGTTATTACATAATAAACCATGTTATTACATTTTTTTAAATAAAAATGTGTCACAATGTTATATATATATATATATATATATACACACAAAATAGTAAGTAACAAACAAAATAAGCCAACAAGATTGAAGAAAGAAATAAAATAGGCAAGAACATGGATAAAAAAAATAAATAAATGAAAAAGTAGAATTAATAAAAATGAACAAAATAAGTGCGTCCATAGTTACCGTGGAAACACCGTCATCTTCTCTAGCATTGATTCACCAGTAAAACCCATGGAGTTGGATCAGTGGCATTGAATGGACACACTGGGTTTATGTTAAAAAATAATAACATGAACAAAAATTTTTGTAAAAAAAAAAAAAAAGACAAAAAAATGAATAGCATGAAAAAAATAAGCAAAAACGTAATCAAATTAAGTAAAAAAGAACACATTAAGGAACAAAATGAACAAAAACAGCCAAATTAACCGATAAAATGAAAAAAAATTAATCATAAATAAACAAAATAATAAGTAACATGAACAAAATAAGCCATAAACTCAACAAAACTGAAGAAGGAAATAAAATAGTCAAGAACATGGATAAAAAAACAAATAAAATAAAGAGCAGAATTAATAAAAAATGAACAAAATAAGTGCGTCCATAGTCACCGTGGAAACACCGTCATCTTCTACAACCACTGATTCACCGGTAAAAACCCATGGAGTCGGTCTGTTCTGTGGAGGACATCTAAGCCTTTTTATGTCCTTTTTTTCTCACATATATCAGTCAGAATAAAACAATAAAACACTAAACGTCTCTCTTCTGTCAGAGGCTTTGCTTGTAGTTGTTTGACCAATTAGGACAAACCTCCAAAGGTCCAGTGGGTGTGGTTTAAAAGCCATATGCACCAAACGCAGGCCCGTCTTTCATTCAAAGGATCATGGAAAGATTCAGTTGCTTTCTGTCTTTATCTCTTTGAATCCAGCCCTTTGATTCCATGATGAAGACTGAAAGCCGAGCTGTTGGACCACACAGTTATTATTCACACTCATTCTGCAGTGTCACACCCTTGGTTTGTTCTGCCCCGTCTGGAAGAACAGCAGGCTCGCTGGAAACAAATCTGGGAACTGCTGCTCCAAGAGGGCTGAACAGTTTGAGGAAACAAAGAGCTTTATTTTCCTCCATATTCAGTTTTTTTTTTTTGTTGTTTTTTCAACCCATAAAGACCCAAGCATCCATCTATCTACTGATCTAAACTGTTTAATACCTGCTGATCCACTAATCCTATCGATACATGTCCAATATTGGTGGTAAAATACAGTTTTACCTCAAATATTCGTAGTATAAATGTACAAAAAACTTGATAAAATGAAATAAAATGAGTAAAATACTTAAAATAAAGAAAAAATGAACCAAAAAAAACCTTGAAATATGACAGAAAAATGAACAAATGCCTCTAAAGTGAAGAGAAAATGAACAAAATACTGGAAAAATGAGGAGAATTCATCATCTCATAACATCCAGAACCCTGTATTTATTGTTAACCCTCAAAAACCAAAAGCATCTACTGATCTGAACTGTTTAATTCCTGTTGATCCACTGAAACTATCAATACATGTCAATAATTGGTGTAAAATACAGTTCTTCGTCTTTTCATGGTCATCACATACTAGACATACATATTTGTATGTCTAGAGGCTCCGTAGTTACCATGGAAACACCGTCATCTTCTCCAACATCGATTCACCAGTAAAACCCATGGAGTTGGATCAATGACAGTGGATGGACACACTGGGTTTCTGTTAAAAAAAAAAAAAAAGACCTCCACCAAGGCAGATCAGTGCCCCCCCCACACCACCCCCGATCACCACCAAAAAGTAATCATTTGTTCCTTGTTCCAGTATCAGGATTTCCTGAAATTTTCATCCAAATCCATCCATAACTTTTTGAGTTATCTTGCACACAGACAGACAGACAGACAGGCAGACAGACAGACAGACACACAGACAGACACACAGACACAGACAGACACACAGACACACAGACACACAGACACACACAGACAGACACACAGACACACACACAGACAGACAGACAGACAGACAGACAGACAGACACACCGATGCCGGCAAAAACATAACCTCCTTGGCGGAGGTAATGAACAAAAATTTATGAAAAAAAGGACAAAATAATGAATAATGTGAAAAAAAATACGCAAAAACTTGATCAAATAAAGTAAAAAAAGAGCACATTAAGCAACAAAATGAACAAAACAGCCAAATTAACTGATAAAATGAACAAAAATTAATAATAAATAAACAAAATAATAAGTAACATGAACCAAATAAGGCATAAACTCAACGAAATTGAAGAAGGAAATAAAATAGGCAAAAATATGGATAAAAAAACAATAAATAAAAAGTAGAATTAATAAGTGACAAAATAAGTGCATGGACACACTGGGTTTATGATGACGTCTTGTTAACCCTGTTCATGCATGAACTGTGAGAACCTTAGTCAAGATTTTTTTTCTTCAGTGTTTTATTCCTCCTTAGGCATGAAAAAAACCCATGTAATCGAGTTTTTTTTTTTTCCTATAGAGTTACAAAAATATCCATGCATTTTATTTTTGAAGTAAAGAAACGTGTTTAAAACCCAATATCAGAAAGTGATATGAAAACAATGAAATAAAACATTTTTAATGCTGCTAATCTGATGTCCTTCTCACATTTTAACATATTCTAATGCTAGTAATTACTCAAGATAATATGCAAAAAAAAACCAACTTTTTGTCTTACAAATAACAATTGATTTACACTCAAACATGTTAGTGCAGATCAGGTTTTTCCAGAGCAGCACAGTTACAGTAATGGTCTGAATGTCAGCGTAGGGGATGGTGTGTAAGTGTCCACTGTGTCGGCTGATATGGAACTAAAACAACAAAGCCATGAATATACAAGAGAACAGCTGGAGAAGAACTGTCCACTGGAGTGACCTGTGCATGAAAGGGTTAAATTTGCTGAAAAAGTCTGTTTTTCTTCAGTTTTCCTCTGTTTCTGATATAATAACCCTCAACTTTAATCTGAGTTTTTATGAACACCCACATGATCAGTGAGTTAAATATAGGAAAATACCTGGTTTTCACTGAAAAAATGCAAACATACAGAAGATAATATTGCAATAAATGTTGCAATAAATGCAGCAACTAAACAACCTGTTTCAGTCGCCCACGCTGCAGAGGTTCTGTGTTGACTTAAACCTTTAAAAGGATAGAAAACAGTATCCATCTGAACGTACAATCCCAGGTAAAAGTGCCTCTAAGATGTGGTGGTTTTCTGGAGTATCATGAATTTTAATCAGAAGAGGTGCTTTAAGGTCAACGCCACTTACAACTTAATTTGACTTATTTGTGCAAAAGTTGTGTGTATTTACGCTCCGACTTTCAGAATTTCTAATGACTTTCAGAGCATTTTTACTCAGTCCAACTTACTTTTCAACCTTTGAAATGTAGCGTCGGTGTTCACAGAGTTAGTTCAACAACACCTCGCAGCCAAATGCATCGAGTTCATCGACCGTCGCCGGTGGGAGAGTTTGCAGCCTGGCATGCTTTGGTCTCAATCCGTGGCCTTGTATTACATTTAAAATACTGAAGCCTGGTTTGAAAGGAGCGAGTGATGCAACTTTATAATCCGCTAAAGTGTTCCATCTTCAGTTCCTCAGGCATGAGTGGTCGGCAGCCGTTTCAGGCCGGCATGTGTCCTGAACTGCAGCAGATTAAGTGTCCCCTGTAGACCGCCGCTGCACAAATAAGGACAGAGGAGGTTCCCCTCTTCATTTGTGTTGCACAGATGTAATTAGTCAGTCCCTCGTCTAAAAACTTCAGACCGGTCCATCTGCAGCGGGGAGTGGTCAACCCTGAAATCTGTTGGAGGACTCTGGTTTCCAGGGGTTAGCGTTCGCACCAGGCTATCATCTGCATTTGGTTTTATTCACTGGAAATACAAATGAAAGTCATGCATATGCAGCTTTTACCCTTAATTTACTATATGTTAGCATTATAATATGTATATTAAATGATTGCATTATTCAGATAAGATTCCGTTATTAACCGCTAAACACCCAAACATTCACCATCGACCAAAACCATCTACTGATCTAAAATGTTTAATAACTTCTGCACCACTAATTAAAACGTTGAAATAATTGGTGTAAAATACAGTTCTTCATCTTTTCATGGTCATCACATATGACCATATTTGGACGTTCAGAGGCTCCGTAGTTACCATGGAAACACTGTCGTCTTCTACAACATTGATTCACCAGTAAAACCCATGGAGTTGGGTCAATGACAGTGGATGGATACACTGGTGTTTATGTGTATATTGAATAATTAAAAAAAAAATAAAAAGAACAAAATGAATAGAAACTTCACAAAATCCTAAATAACATGAAACAATAAGCAAAAAAGTTGAATAAAAACGATAAAAAAGGATAAAATAAGCAAAAAGATGAGCAAAACCAACCAAAATGAAGGGAAATTATTTTTTTTTTTTAAAAATCAACAAAATAATAAGTAACATGAAAAAAATAAGCCACAAATTGAACAGAATTGAAGAGAAAATAATAAAATAGGCAACAAACGAAACAAAAAAGAAATAAAATGGAGAAAAATGAAGGAAATGAATAAACAAATGAACAAAATGAGGTGGAAGACACTTGTTCTATATTCTCAGAAACATCATCATCTTCTCCAACATTGATTCACCAGTAAAACCCATGGAGTTGGATCAGTGACAGTGGATGGACACACTGGGTTTATATGTATACTGAATAATAAAAAAAAAAGCAAAAATTAATAAAAACTTCACAAAATCCTAATAACATGAAAAAATAAACAAATTTGCAAATAAATAAATAAATAAAAACAGGATAAATAAGCAACAAGATGAACAAAAACAACCAAAGTGACCAATAAAATTATGGAGCTGAATTAATGTAGAATTCAGACCCAAGCAGAGCATTTACAGTTTATGGAGACCACAGGGAAATGTGGGAAAAATGAAGAATTCCATTTAAAAAAATTCAAATATCCCACTCCTTTAAGTTACGTCACCATAATGTGTTCACTGTGTTGTGTTAAAATGTGTCCGAGCTGCAAAGAAAGTAACGTTAGTCGACCCAGTTCCACCCGTTTTCAACCCGACAAATTATATTATAATCAGAAACCAATTATTGCGAACTTTGCAGCCCCTGGTTGGGAAATGACTGGGAACAAGTGGTGTCGTGGAGGCGTAAACGACAAAGACATTCATAGAGAATGGATGGTTGTCATCAGACCTTCCTTTATTGTGCACGAGTGAGAGAACGGACAGACGAAGCTCCGCCCTCTCTCTGAGGTCAGTTTTGACCTGTCCAGGAAGTCGGTCTAACTTACAGTAGCCTGTGCTGAGCTTAGATGTGATTGGTTAATATGATGTATGACGCTGTGGCTAAGCAGAAGACAGAAAATACGATAAGAACAGACAGAATGTGAGACCTTGGAGTTGTCCTGGGAAGTTTGAGGGAGTTGGGTTCTGCTGTACCTCGTGGTATCATTAGAGATGAAGTAGCTTAGAAAACATGCAGAATTAAGAACTGACTGAGAGGAAACATTCATGTCCAGACCTGTGCTTAGAAAGAGAATGAAAACTGAAGAGCTATCACAGGTGTCGTATAAACCAACAGAAGACTTATGGTCAGTATTAAAATCAGTATTAACTCCTTTTCACAACTTCAAGAACAGTTTGATCTCCCCACAAAATATTTTTATAGGATACCTGCAAATCAGACACTATATTACAAATCATAAAGAGAATGAGGAGAATTAGGAGAACACCAAATGCTATAGAACATATTTTATTGCAATTTCAGAAAAAGGATTTCTAGCGGGCAAACATATCTCTCATCTCTATGAAAGACTCTCACCAGACACCTTTCAAATACCTATGATATCAAAGACAAATGGGAATTGGAATCAAATAGTGGTATAGAAGACAAATTGTGGGACAAATGATGTAATATTAGTCATAAAGGCATCAATAGTCGGCAGTGGAGGGAATTTGATTGGAAACTCAAGACCAGATTTTTTCATACTCCTTTAGTTATATTTTATTTTGTCCAGGATCCATCTACAGTTTATGCAGGAGAAAACTGTGGTAAAACAGGGTGACCGTACACACGTCTTTTGGGACTGTCCGAGCTTGTTTATACACTGGAAAAATATCCAAGAAGAAACTGAAAGAATTGTAAAAAGAGAAGTCCTTCAAATGTTTTGTTCTGTTTACTTGGAGTCATAGCGGTCAATGATTTTAATGCAGAGCAGAGATATATTTGACATGTTTTACTACTGATTGCTAAAAAAATAGTAACAGTAAATTGGAAGAGTGTCAAATCACCAACAGTAATAGAATGGAAACAAAGACAAACAAGTGTACACTATGGAAAGAATGAAAATGGATGTTGTTTAAGCGGAGGATGGCACATGGTCGAAGACTATTGTATAATTCAACTTTTTGGGTTGTTGACGAGAATTGCTCTTACAAGCCCTGACATGAGGTGTTTTGTATTTATATAGATGTGTGCATATGTATACAAATATATGAATATTTTGATATTTGGCAATGTATCTATAGATGTAGTGTAATATCTGTAACAATAATAATACTATGTGGTGTCATTTATTTTTTTTATTTATGTCTTGTCTCAGATGTTTTGTTCTGTTTTATATTGTGCAAAAATCTAACTAAAAAGTAAAATAAATAAATAAACAAATAAAATCAGTATGAACACTGGGAATCAAGGCACTGGAATGAATCAATGTATTCTCCTAAATTCTAGGAGTAGACCACAGGGAAATGTCTGAAAATGCAGAATTCTATTTAAAAAAAAAAAGTCAGATATCAGTCCTTTAATCAAACCTGCAGATGCCTGTTATTAACATGTAGAGTTTGTGACCACGCTGGATTTCAGGCTGTGACTAGGGCTGTGTGTCAGCAACAATCTGGCAATACGATTCAAATCACAATACTATAGGATCACAATACGATATGTCACAACATATCATAATACTGTTAAAAAAAGCAATTTTTTGTTTCTTTTTTTTCAATGGTTATTTCCTTGAAGAATGGAATTACACCATGAATCTGCACAAATACTAAACAGGATCTAATGTTCTATCACAAAATGTTCCTGTGTTCAAACTGAAATTCTGTTTTACAGACATTCCAGTTTCAGATCCTGTTCAGATGTTCAGATTCTATTAGTTCACAACTAACATCAGAACAGGATTTTTAATTCAATCCCAACCAAAGGATCTAACCTCTGCCTCTCAGACAATAAAAAGTGCTTGTTAGGATGATTCAAATAACCATATTTAATAAAACTGTGTTAAATAGTAATAATAATAAAATATAAACAAAAAAGAAAAACAAAGAACAAAAATGAACCTCCACCATATCTGTATTTGAATAAATACCTAAAATATCGATACAGTACTTTTTAATGTCAATACGGTGTCGTGAAATGAAATATTGTGATGAATGAATGAATGAATGAATGAAATCCTTATTTTGAACATGTAGACAGTGAAAACAAAACAAAAATCAAACATCAAAATATACGTACTGGTACATAAATGATTGATAAGCAAACAAACAAATAAATATAAATAAACAAATAATAGCTATAGTAAATAAATAAATATAATAATAATAATAGTAATAATAATAATAATAATAATAATAATAATAATAATAAATATATAGCAGAACTGATATTTTCTAACACCATAAGCTGTGACACAAGGTAAAATACAACAATTAAAGGTCATTGAATGCACGTAAACAGGAAGAACAAGTGAAGATCCATGGTGGAAGAGGAGAACGTGGACCTGGTTTTGACCCAGGAAAAGAGACCAGGTCTGGAGGATCAGTGCGTGTTTTCATGGTGCGTTCCTGCTGGTGCTTCAGTAGACGGAGGCTGGAGCTGCAGTCGCTGCTGCTGTGAGATGGTCATCCTAAATTTGTGACAGTGTCAGAACTGCGCCTCAGGATGTCTTTGATCACCAGACCAGAACCGCAGCATCTCTGAACCTCGCTCACAGAGGGACCACGGGACCGGCATTTTTTAGCCACGACCAAAGGTGTCCGTGCATTTGTCGTCTTTGTTCTGGGACAGCCCAAGGTCCTGCTATCCGTCTGAACATTAGCTGTTGTTAGTTAGCGTCCAACCGGAGTTAGTTCAACTGCAAGCCACTGTGTTTCAGCCAGTCTGACACATGAAGGCCTTTAACATTAACCCTCAAAGACCATCTGTTGATAACTGGGTTTTCATTTCAGAATAGGTAGTGACTTTGTTTGTTTGGTTTTTTAGAAAGAGAAAACGAAAATCAACCCGTATTTTTTACAATTTGGTTTATCTGTTTTTGACACTGAAAAAGAAAAACGCCTTGAAATTCAATTTTAATTCCTCTATTTTAAAATAAAAATCAATTAAGCACTAGTTTTTCCTTTGTTTATGAAAAGAAAATCCAATTACCAAAAGATACACTGACCTTAAAGACTGGAACTATTTTTGTAGCACTTTCCAAATGATTTTTTTCTCTACCAGCTGTTTATCAGCATTTACTGTGACATTATCTTCTGTATTTTGCCTTTTTCAGTGATAATCAAGTATTTTCCTGTATTTAATTTACTGAAAGTTAAGAGTTAATTCAAAGGTTGTCATATCAGTACAGAGAATATTGAAACAAAAAGTCATTTTTCAGCAACATGTATCATAAACAGCATAAAACATTTACTTCAGTGTCGGCTGCTCGTCTTTCAGACAGGGGAAGCTCATTGTCGGCTCATTGTCAAGTTATTTAAACATAAATTCGTCCCTCCGTTCCTTTTTAAGAAAATGCTCAGTGTCCTTATCGTACCAGTAGGCGTCTTTCCAGGACTGGACCAGTGTCCTCTGAATGTCCAGCAGAGCTGGTCTGCGCAGACGGCCTTGGCCCAGTGGGGTTCCAGGTGTAGAACTGGAGCCTTTGAAACTACAGACGCTCCTTTCACTGCGACCCAGCCGACAGTCTGACTGATTTAACTATCTACAAAACAATATTAAACTGAACAAGAAATGATTAAATTATGGAACTGAAACAAGAAAACGTTGAAATTAGGTTAAATTGAAACAAGGAAGTCCAATGAGTGTGTTTTATTTACAGTGCAAGAAATGAACAAATAATTTGGTAGCGGTTTCTGTGATTTCACAGCAGAATGTGTGACGGTTTTAAACTGAACTGTGTCAGTGAAGGAGCAGATCTGAAAACAGCTGTCAATCAAACAGGATTCAGCCTTTGGACCCATCCTCCAATCAGCACGGGGAAGCTCAGCGTCTGGTCCGGCCAAGCTCCGCCCACAGCTCTATTCACCCCCAGAGACGCCGACCGTCCGGGGGCGGGACAACATGGTGGCATTTATCCAATGATCGTCCAGTTTAGAGTCAGTTTCCAGCAGTTCCACTCAGTCCCATTGAAGTGCATGGACGCTGAGCGTCTACGGACAAATGCACTGAGCAGAGATGGAATGAACAAACACAGACACGGGAATGGAGGAGAAGTGAACAACATCCAGTCCACTGATCTGGGATCAAACTGATTCTGAACCAACTGGTCTGAGAGATGAACGTGTTCCAACACATTTGGAGTCAATGAAATGTCAACACAAGTGAACAGATTTGAGCATTTAATTTTCATAATTTTAGGGGCAGCTGAGCTTCCACTGCAGTCTGAGAGAAAACACCTCTGATTTCCATCCTCATCATTGATCCAACTCCATGGGTTTTACTGGGGAATCAATGTTGTAGAAGATGACGGTGTTTCCACGGTAACTACTGACTCTCTGACTGAACGTCCAAATATGGTCATATCTATCATATCTTCTAAGATGAATAACTGTATTTTACACCAGTTACTCACATGTATTGACAGGATTAATGGATCAGAAGTTATTAAACCTTTCAGATCAGTAGATGCTTGTAGTCGCTGGTGGATGTTGAGGTCTTTGAGGGTCAACAATTACTTGAAGTTTCCATCCTTACGTACACTTTCCAGTGAATATCAAGAGTACTTACATGTGGAAAAAATGCTAAAGAAATACCTACACACAATTAAAAGCACTGATTATTGAGCTCAGAATCACTGCTACCCTGATGTGACTCACCTGAAAACAGAATTCCTCCATTTCTTCATTTCCTCCTCAGCTTTTTCTTCTCCTCTCAGTTTTAGTTCTGTATATAACCCTTCCATCGTCCTTGTACTTTAGACTCAGCTGTTGGTGGCCTGCCTGGTGTTGTGTAGAAGCCTGATGCTTGGTATTCTGCAGATGAACTCGGTCAGTATGCGTTGTGACCCTTAATGCATGGACTCCTGGCTCCGTCCACTTCCTATGGATCCTTCTCATATTGTCACCCAGGTGCTTTTCATGGTTTCTTCAAGGCCGTCCTCCTCGTACTGGTCGCCTCTTTCTTTCATACCTTGTTCCAGTCAACAGAGATGCTTTGTCGCAGCGGTCGAGGAACAGCCGGTTTTCTCACAGATAACCTTCGATCACTGTCTGTCCATTCTCACTGGAGTGGTGTCAATAATTGTTTTTGGCCAACGCTTTGAAGAGCAGCTCTGCCCGTTACTGTAGTAATAGAGTTGAGTTAGAGGAAGAGAATGTGGGGCTGGAGGACCCATCCCCAAAACAAGACCGGCTGATTTTTTTTACTGTTTCAACAGTCTAGAAATCACAGTCCTGTTATAAAGTCATGTTCACACTGATCTGTTCATGTTTGTTTTCTTCTTATTCTATTTATTATGTGGTTTGTGTTTGTTTTTACAATGTTTTTATGTCAGATGAATGTAGCTATGAGATCACAGCTTTTTAATTTCACTGCACAATGTACAATGACAATAAAGATCTATTCTATTCTATTCTATTTTACAGTATTCTGTTTTATTCTATTCTATTCCATTCTATTCTATTTTAATCGTATTCTATTCTATTCTGATTCTATGTGACTAATGCTACATTCACACTGGCAGGTTAAACTGGCCCAAATTGTTTTGTTGTTTTTTTCCCCAAATGTGACTCATATATTATTATTATTATTATTATTATTATTAATAATAATAATAATAATGATAATGACAATAATAATGATAATTTATAATTTTTAGATTTTTTAAAAAATTTTTATGGACAGCACAAATTGGATTTGTTTAAGTCAGACCCACGCCAGGTGCCATTTTGGGATTCAAAGTAAATATTTAAGGCAGAGTGTTCAAAAAAAATTACCCGCTGTTGGCAAAATAATTCATGATTTATATTTGTTTAAATGTTCAGGTTCTGCGTGTAACACAGCAGGTGGACACGATGGGTTCCACACCAAACCTGGAATGAGACTGATGCCAAACCCACATGTGTGGATTAGAAAAACCAGTAGGATCCACACAGTGAACACAGTGTCTGTATTTAGAGTCTATAGAAGAGCATTTACACATGTTTACACATCTAATGCACTGACACCTAGGGAGATTTAATGTCCATATTTGGGTCCTATTTTTGGACCCAATATTTGATTATAAATTCATTAATTATGGATGGATCAGAGCAAGAGGATATAATTTTTTTTGCATTTCTCTGAGGTCATCATTAGGTCCATCCTGGGGGTAAATCTGTCTACATTTACCTTTTATTATTGGGTCTAAACAGATGGAAAAGTGACAGATACTAAAATAAACCCTGAAAAAAGTCCGATCTGAGCAGTCAGACTGGGAGTGTTAATGCAAACTGAAAGCATGTATGCTCCGGAACTTTGTGTAAGACGCCCAAACTGTTGACATTTTACTATTTCTAGTTTTTTTTTTTTTTTTGTAAGAGATGTACTTGTGGAAGTGACATGAGGCCAAAGTTGTTCCCCAGCCCACAGAAGCTCACTCTGCATACATCTGTACTGTCTGGGTTTTCTTCATCCTCCCACGTCGGTTTGCACTGATTGACACCGAGCATAAACGAGTGGGATCTCCACGCTCTGTGATGTAGCTTTGATGTAGAAAGTGTAAATTGGAAAACGCCGTGACCTCATCTTCACCTCGGAGATGGCCAAAAAGATGGCACATCCTACTAGAGGCTGTCGGTGTTGTTGCCCCCCCACCCCCCTCAGTGGTTCCACATAGCTCACCTCCACAGATGGAATCACACGTTCTATAGAAGGTAGAGTTAGTCTGTGGGTTTTTGGCATGAATTGGACATTTACCACAGAACTGTCAAGAGTTTAGAGTTGATAGAAGCTCTAGGAAAAACACAGCTGCCATTTCAAGTCATTTTTACAAGGATGGGATTAAGGAACTGGTAAAAAAAAAAAAAAAAAATACAGTTGAATCCACTTTTTTTTTTTTTTCATGTTTTATTATGACAGCATGGATGCCACTAGGGCAGGGTTTTTCAACCTTGGGGTCGCCTGGAATTCAAATGGGGTCGTCTGAAATTTCTAGTAACTGATAAAATAAAAAACTTACTAATAAAAATGTAAGGTGAGTTGACAGAGACAATCCTAATACATAACAGACATGACAAACTGTGGTTGTGAAACTGCAGCACTGTGGTTCTGTTTGTGTCAAATGTTCACTGTGGTCAGTTTCAGATGCTGCAGCTCTTTCATAATTCATAGTTTCAGTTCTTGTTTGTTCAGTATTAATTGTCCTCCTTGTAAATCACAGCTGGACTGACTGGACAGATCCTGACCAAGGAAAATCACATTCTCCCTTTGTGCAGTAATCTACACCTGGATTTACTGCCTCTGTCCACAATAATAGACATTTTATAGACTAAATGTCCTCTGAAATTAACGTTCATTTGCAACATAGTATAGGAAACTCTTACATGATCAAAACAAATGAGTTTTTAAGCAAAAAAATGTCTCCGTTTTAAAAGTCTGGGGTCGCCAGAAATTTGTGATGTTAAAACAGGGTCAGGAGTAAAAACAGGTTAGAAACCACTGCACTAGGGCTTTATATTACAGCCTCATAATAACATGTTAATAGTGGATAAATACTTTATAATACACAGGTAATAATACAGTAATATCATTCAATTCCCAAAGTATTAACCATGTAATAACTCCAGTAAAAACTAGGGGTGTGTATTGAAAGAATGTGGCGATACGATGCAAATCACAATACGATATATCATGATATATTGTGATACTGTTAAGAAGGGCCATTTTTTGTTGGTTTCTTTTTTTAAAATGATTATTTCCTGGAAGAATTGAATTACAGCAGAAATCTGCACAAATACTAAACACATTTGTATTTGATCCCAACAGGATCTAATGTTCTATCACAAAATGTTCTTGTGTTCAAACTGAAATCTGTTTACAGACATTCCAGTTTCAGATCCTGTTCAAATGTTCAGATTCTATTAGTTCACAACGAACATCAGAACAGGATTGAGTTCAATCCAACAAAGGAATGAACATCTGCCTCTCAGACAGAAAAAAGGGCTTTAGGATGCTTCAAATAACTAAACGATCGATTGTTCTATCCTTCTTTCTATCGTTCTATCATTTTATCGTTCTATCTATCTATCGTTCGTTCTATTGTTTGTTCTATCTATCGTTCTTTCTATCTGTCTGTCTATCGTTCTATCGCTCTATCGTTTTATTGTTCTATCGTTCTGTCTATTCTATCTATCTATCTATCTATCTATCTATCTACAAACTGATTACATTGTCTTGGGGTCCAACATGAATTATTTCTTTCTTAAATATGCAGACCTACATGTCTGTTTTTTTTCTGTTTTCCAGGAAAGTGCATCACAAAGAGTTGGGTGTGTGACGGCGACATCGACTGTGAAGACCGCTCCGATGAAGAATCCTGTGAATCTGCCATCTGTAAACCTCCCAAATATCCCTGCGCTAACGACTCCTCTGTCTGTCTGACGCCCGATAAGATCTGCAACGGCAAAGTGGACTGTCCCGACCGCTCGGACGAAGGCCCCATCTGCGGTAACCTTTCTTCTTCTTTTTTGTCTGTGCATGGTCTTACTACCTTCTGATTCTTTATTTAACACCAAAAAAATCAACTGTGAGGGTAGGAACGCTGCGTGATGCTAAAACAGGCTGTGCTAAAGCGGCTTTCCAAACGTGGTTGCGAGGCATTGCTCTTATTAGGCCACTAGAGCATTAATTAGATTGAATCCTGAGGTTGGAGGATAAGGTCGGGCCAACAGTCTCACACAAATTGGGTTCTTATGTAACTGAATTGCAAACTTCTCTTCTTTTTTTTTTTATGTAATAGAATGCCACAGACACAACTGGTGCCTGATCTGACGGTTATTGCTTTTCCTCAACAGACAGGAGTGAATAGCGGGTTTACAAAATCCAGGAGTTGAAGGCGATGACAGCGTGTCGGTTGGCGTTAGGACAAGATTGTGGTTTGGCTTGAAAATTAATAAATGCGTCGAGGGAATGAGCTGAATTAAATACTTTATCTGTGGTCAGTTTACAAGGACATCAATATTTTTGCCACTTCTTGCAACATTTTCCTGTAAAACCTCTAGACTCGTACACAAAACACCCTCCCAATCATGACCTTTGACCTTCTGTTTGTGTGTAGTGGTCTATTTACCTGCAGAGATGCTAAATCCTAAGAACTTTAACTATGTTCTACTCAGTTTAACCCTTTCATGCATACTGGTCACTACAGTGAACAGTTATTCTACAGCTGTTCTCTTGTATATTCATGCATTTTGTTGTTTTTTTGTTTGTTTGTTTTTTTCCCACATATCTTTATTAAAGTTTTAAGACACTACATATCTTTTCTGACATGAATCGGTAACATTATGTAGATCTCTCCTGAGCATAAACCCCCAGAATCACAAGCTCTCCCCATAGTTTTCACACAATTTATCAGTAAATACGTTTCTGTGCGTCAAAAATTAAACGTGTGGTGTCCAGCTGAGTGGACGTTTTTGCAACTTCATGAAAAATAGGTTCATAAGAATTTTTTTTTTTTTTCATTATTATTTTTTTAATGTTTTTTTTTTTTTTAATTTCAATTATTTTAATTTTTTTCTTTTTTTATTTTTTGGAAGAAAATTTCCAATTGCATTGTTTTTTTCACGCCTAAAGAGGAATAAAAACATTCAGGAAAAAATTGTTATTAAGGTTCTCATAATTCGTGCATGAAAGGGTTAATAAGTACAACGTTTTTACACTTAAAAATGTTGGGTACTCAGGACTTTGACTTAGAACATCGTGACTTCTTTATGTACCTTCAGATCAGAAACCATTATCAAAAAGAGAAAAACCAGACCTCCCAGGTGAAACAAACCAGATGACTGAAATTGTGGGTAAAGCGTATGAGAACGAAGGAGGAAAAGTGATCTCCATCCATTGGTCTCTAACAGGAAAACATCAACTCTGTATATTAGAGGTAAATGGAAAAAAGAACTGTTGGTAGAATTAAGTGATGATACATGGTATGAAATATGTGAAACTCAAGTGACTACAGCTAATCCCAGAAATTGGAAAATATTTCGTTGGAAAACATAGAGATTTTTTATAAAACCAAAGATCCACAAGCCTTCACTAACATCAGCTCAGCTCTGTTGGAGGATGTGTGGTGAGCAGGATGTGGCTCATGTGCACGTTTTTAGGCAGTGCACAAAACTATCCCAATATTGGAATAAAAACAGCGAAGAACTTGGACAAAATATTGGGATACAAACTACCAAGGACACGTTCTGTTCTATTTGGGTCATTTAACAGGAAAAGACAAACCAAGTGGGGATGGATATTTGATTAAAACCCTCTTTGCATCGTCTAAAAAAGCCACCACATGAAAATGATGCAAAGAGGACACCCCCACCCCCCCCACCCCTGCCACCCTAAATAATTGGAAGAAATTCACAACATGGAGACACTTATGTCATAAGACTACAGCGAGCAACTTGTGAAGATCAACGGAAAAAATGGACAATATACAGGACGACAGCTGACGCTATGCTCTAAATGTTTGTGTTGTAAAATTTCAAAAATGGAACAATAAAATATAAGTTAAAAAAATATAGATTGTGTACATTTGCAAGCTGTGAAATCATTTAGATTTACCTTATGAATGAAGTAAATGTAATTAAAAATTGAAGCACATCTGAATAACTACATTGAGTACTGTGAAAAATAAAAATGAGTAGATGTAATTAAAATGTTATGTCTATACAATAATAACCTTAAGTTCAAACCACTCAAAAAAATGAGTAGATATAATTTAGATATTAGGTAGATGCAACTGAAAACAAGAAAAGCACTCAGAGAACACAGACCTCCGCCAAGACAGATCCCCCCCCCCCCCCCCCCCCCGATCACCACCAAAATTTAATCATTTCTTCCTTGTGCCAGTATCAACATTTCCTGAAAATGTCCTGAAAATCCGTCTATAACTTTTTGAGTTATCTTGCTAACAAACAAACACGCACGCACACAAAGCAAAGTGATCATAATACCTCCTGGCGGAGGTAATGAGGTTATTATTTAACAAAATAAATCTGCTATATTTACTTCATGTTTTTAACAGAATGTAATTCATACTGGACTATTAAATATCAGAGTTAATATGTTACATTTACTTTATTTTTAAAAATATATTTACTCTTTAATCCTGGAGTACTTCAGGTCAATATATGGCTTTTAATCCACTCTGTTTGCGCACAAATGGCACACGTCATGACCTTCTGTGGAACAAAACTCACTCACTTTCTTCAGCTGCTGTTAGAGATGAAGACTACTGAGTTAGAATGAGTAAAAATTAAAGTTCTTCAAACTGATGGGTATAAGTGCTTCATACTCTAATATTCTCACTGGTATTTACAGAAAATATTGTGGATATGTTAAAAATATAATTTCTTACTGAAATACTCATTTCTTTTTGTGAAATAAACTTAAATAATAGATTAGACAAAATTAACTGTTGGATTTTCAAGCATTTATTTTGGTTATCCAACTCCAATAAGCACTTAAGGGATTTTATTAAGGTAGTATAGCTTTATATTATTGGGATATTTACTAAGGCACTCAATTATTTTTAGAGTGTAAACTCTGTCTCTATTTGCCAATTTTCTTTTGTTTTGCTGTGTTCAAGTTTATACTTCCAGCCAATAACAGCATCAATAGTCTCTTTTCCATCGGACATCTGCACAAAAGTTTACCGATATTTACGAAATGAAAAAAAAACAACAAAAAAAACAAACAGAAGTGCGTAATGTTGTTTTTTCCATTAAATCACAAATATGATGATTTGTTTTATTATCGCAAGATGACATAAGAAGTCATTCCATAAACATGGCGACGAATGTGAATATGGTGTTGATTGACAGATATTTTCATTATTATTATTATATATTACCCCTCTATCCCGTACTAAATAAAAAAAATGATTGGGTTTCCTGGTGTGTCCACGCATAGTGCGACATGTTTCTTCTTCTTCGCTTGTTGTAACATCCGTCAACATCCATTTTTTTATTCACATGACTCTAATTGCGGAAAAACGTCTTTCCATTGTAGTTTTCTGTGATATACCATTTGCGCTACACCTGAAAAATCACCTCTAGCCAGCGCAAAAACTTTTGACTTTTGGCAAAATTGCCATTTTTCTATTAGACAAATTTTTCTTCGCAAGTTATATTCGTGTAATTTGAGGGTCAATGGAAGAGCGACAAGTGATGAAGACTTTTTTTTTCAAGTTTTAAGTCTGCTATGGTGTTTTTGTTGGTGTTCTTAAGATAATTGTATGATCACTATACTGCGATATTTTTGGATTGCATGTAGAGTATGGGCGGTGTTACTTTAACTCCTTTATCCAAGAGCAAAAAGTAGCAGCACAGAGTAGTTCAGAAAAAAAAAACCAAACAATGAAAGCTTTCCTCACAAAGTTAAAAACTGGATTAGCATGAACATATTCATATATAACATGAACACAATGGGACACGCTGTGAAAATGTGGGTTTTCTTTTCTTTTTCTTGTCTTTATCCAAACACTCGATGGAGAAACAAACACCCTGGTTAGAGAAACTGGATCTGGAAACATTTGGGTTTCTTTAGCCAGTCCTCCATGGCGGTAAAACCAGCGCTTTGTGTGTCAGGAAAACACTCGTTTATCCTCAGAAAATATTCAACAAATCGTTAGCCTCATAGCATAATTGCCTAAGTTGTATTTTTTTCAAGTCTTAGACAAGGATGCAACGTGAAGCAGCAGTGTTTGGAGAAGAACGTTACACAGATATCACAGTTTGGCCAAAAATATGACTTAGGTAATTATACTATGAGGCTAATGAAATGCTAGTTTAAGTTTAGGTAGTAGCAAGCTGATGTTAGATAGGTGATGCTAAGCTAAATATGTTTGCTAATGGTACCAACACTAACTTCTCCCATCGGTGACTCACCTGTCTGGGTGTTTCAGGTGCTGGATTCAATTAGATGTGATGGATTCAGCGGCTCTGATGTTTATTTGTTGCAGTTCTAGCTGTGATTATTCAGGGTTTAAACAGGCTCTTAAAAAGTCTTAAAAGTCTTGAATTTACAAATCTGCATTTAATAGCTTTAAAAAGTCTCTAAAAGGTCATACATCTGATACGGTAGGTCTTAAAGGGCTCATATTTGTCTAAACCCATTTTTATTAGTCTTATTAGTTACTACTATAGAAGTATGAACACTTAAAATAAGAAATGAACTAACACTTCTAACTCTAAGTTTGTTTTTTATGTATAATTTTAATAATTTGCAGTTCAGTGCTACTTTTATGGCAGTTCCCAAATGAAATTTTCACTATATTGAACTTTTCTTAAGTGATTTATCACCAGTTATTTATAATGTTATCCTCTGTATTTTCTATTTTATCAGTATAAATCAGGTATTTTCCTATGTTTTCCAGTTCGTACAAAATCTGGAGTTCGTAAACATTCGTGGAGGGAGCATGTCTACGATGTCCAGATTTTGTACGAACTGGAAGAGTCATACAAACCCACTGTTCGTAAGCATCTTTGTGACTTAGGCATTAGCGCTCTTTCCTTGAGAATGACAACATCCGGTCTTGGAAAATGGTCCGTTTTTCCATTTCTGTCAGGTAGTAACTTTCTTGATTATTATTGCAAAGAAAAAACAAAAATGAATCTGTTTTTTAAATGTGGTTTATCCGTTTTGACACTGAAAAAGAAAAACGCCTTGAAATTCAGTTTTAATTCTTCTGTTTTAAAACAAAAATCAATAACCACTAGTTTTTCTTTTGCTTCTAAAAAATAAAATTGGATTACCAACAGATACACTGACCCTGGAGGGAGCATGTCTACAATGTCCAGATTTTGTACGAACTGGAAGATTCGTACAAACCCATCGTTTGTAAGAATTTTTGTGACCTCAATGGCATTAGTCCTATTTCCTTGAAAATGAAAACATCCATTCTCAGAAAATGAAAAAACAAAACAATCATTTTTGGTCGGTTTTTCCATTTCTGTCAGGTAGTAACTTTCTTTTTTGGTATTAGAAAGAGAAAACAAAAATCTTTTTTTTTTTTTTTTTAAATTTGGTTTATCTGTTTCGACACTGAAACAGAAAAAACGCCTTGAAATTCAATGTTGATTCTTCTATTTTAAAACGAAATCAATTAACCACTAGTTTTTTCTTTTGTTTCTGAAAATATAATCCAATTACCAACAGATATACTGACCTAAGGCCTCGGTCACAAAGATTCTTCTGAACGATAGGTTTGTACGAAATCTGGACATCGTAGACATGCTCCCTCCACGAATGTCTGCGAACTCCAGATTTCATACGAACTGGAAGATTCGTACAAACCCATCGTTTGTAAGAATTTTTGTGACCTCAATGGCATTAGTGCTATTTCCTTGAAAATGAAAACATCCATTCTCAGAAAATGGAAAAAAAAAACAGTATTTTTTGGTCGGTTTTTCCATTTCTGTCAGGTAGTAACTTTCTTTTTGTTATTAGAAAGAAAAAACACAAAATGAATCTGTTTTTTAAATGTAGTTTATCTGTTTTGACACTGAAAAAGAAAAACACCTTGAAATTCAGTTTTAATTCTTCTATTTTAAAACGAAATCAATAACTACTAGTTTTTTCTTTTGTTTCAAAAAAGAAAATCCAATTACCAACAGATACACTGACCCTGGAGGGAGCATGTCTACAATGTCCAGATTTTGTACGAACTGGAAGATTCGTACAAACCCATCGTTTGTAAGAATCTTTGTGACCTCAATGGCATTAGTGCTATTTCCTTGAAAATAAAAACATCCATTCTCAGAAAATGAAAAAAAAAAAGTCATTTTTGGTCTGTTTTTCCATTTCTGTCTGGTACTAACCTTCTTTTTTGTTATTAGAAAGAGAAAACGAAAATCATTTGTTTTTTTTTATTTGGTTTATCTGTTTTGACACTGAAAAAGAAAATGCCTTGAAATTCCATTTTGATTCTATTTTTAAAAACAAAAATCAATTAACCACTAGTTTTTCTTTTGTTTCTAAAAATAAAATCCAATTACCAACAGATACACGGACCCTCCTGACACAGCTGATTCATTTTTCATCACTGGATACGTCCTGAAAAAATATGACCGCCAGTTCTGCTGTGAGGCTAACGACAGGAAATGTACTTCTAACATGGCTTAGGTTCTATGGAGGACTGAACCTGCCATATTGACAAACGTATACAGAAATATAAAAACGGCTTGATAAATTAATTCATGTGCCGATACATGGTACAAAAAAAAAAAAAAAAAGGCGTTTATTTACTTTAACATTTTATTTTCTATAGCATTTATTTATATTTGTCCTTATTTATATTTCTCCATTAAGTTTTATCCCTGCATTTATTTTTGCATTGTTTTCTTTTTACGTTTTCTTTATCTTTTTTAAAAATGTATTTCTATATTTTATTTTCATCTGACACTTTTTTTAAAAAAATTCATTGTCATATTTACCGCCCCAGTATTCCCCCTCTTGCATTTTTTTCCCTTTTATTTATTTCTCCAAGGCCTATTTATTCCTGCCTCTCCTTTTTACATTTCTGTGTGTATAAAGAAATGCAGGGATATAAAATTAAAGAAGGGAAAAAAAAAAAAATAAGGATTAAATAAATCAATAAATGGTATGGAATGAAATGTTAAAGTAAACAAATGCCTTTTAATTTTATTTATTTATTTTTTTTGTACCATGCATCGGCACATGAATTAATTTATCCAACCATTTTTATATTTGTGTATATATTTTTCAATATGGCAGGTTCAGTCCTCCATAAGGTTCATTTTGTTTGATCCAAATGTGCAAAATGTGGTTGGATTCGACAACTTTTGAACGACAGCGTAACTATAAATCCTATCATTAGTTCTGTTTTTATGTTTGACCAGTAAAGAACAGCCTGAAAACTGTACAGAATGTCTCCAAATGTTGAGAAGGTTTATACGGCGCTTCAGTGGAATTTAGTCAGTTCCAGTAAATTCCAACCGACATGTTGTCAGATCCGGTAGAAAGTCAACATGTCCCCTCTGTCAGCGCTACGTGTCCCGAACAGTCCCCACTTTGCTAATATAGATCTAAATATAATACCACCGACTGAACATCTGAGCTCTGAATAGGCCCGACATCAAAGATTTGACAAGTTTTGAGAAGTTTACGTGATTTTTTTTTTTTTTTTTTTTAAGGATGTAAAATCTTGTCAACATTAAAACCCGACATTGCTAACAACATCCGGGCTGACCATAGCTGCTCCTCTTAGCAAGCAACTTTTTATAGCCACCTTTCAAACCTACAGGGGGTGAGCGTTTGATACTCAAAAGATATATTTTGGGTGAAGAATCACTTTAAAGTGCCAAGACAAGGAAAACATGTCAAAAATAATGAGTTCCTTGGACTGGTAGGCATTGGGATGGTGCGATGCGCTGACTATGTTTGAGTTTCTCTGATTGCCAAGGGTAGAAACAGAGGAGCTTGACTTTGCTTCGGGAGCAAATAAAATAAAAAAACACAAAAGCACAATGAATAAATGAAGCGCATTTACATTGCAAAAGGATCCTTGTTGTGTGCAGCTGTGTTGGATTTCACTGTAGCTCTTTTAGTGCGTCTTTATCAGCTCAGAACTGAAGAAAAAAATGATAGGAACCCCAAAGCAGATGTCTTCCTGGAGCACAGGGCCAAGCTCATTTTTCATCTTTTTGGTATTTTATTATTGGATGATGTAACATCTCCCACAAGGCCCTTCTCTCATCCTGCCTTCACGTGCTGTCGGGTAGACGATCCTTTCCACTTGTGAATTTGAAATTACGTGTGTTGCGTTCAAGTGCTTTTGTAGCCGTAGGAAAATGAAAAATGGCTGATATACAATTTATTCTGTTACTTGAGTTTTGGACGTGTTGGTTCATCTGCTACATCAGGGGTGTCCAACTCATTTCAGTTAGTTCGATTTTTGACTATTCTTATGAGAAGGGGAATTGTCCTGAAATGGAAGTCACCACAGCCCTCTGCCGTTATTCACCGGCTCACAGATGTCCTGTATTTCCTCAAATTGGAAAAAATTAGAATGACACGTAATGCCTCTGCTGATAAATTTTCACAAATCTGGAATCCTTTGTTTCAACCAGTCAGAAAAACTAATGTCCCCTTTGTTCCACATTGACCTTTATGGTCATTTTTCTGCCTGGTCCTCTTTTTTTGTTTTTTCTATTCAGTAATGCAGCTTGTGTAACACATACTGCATCGATAACACTGGTCTACAATTTTTTTAGAAATGATTTGCTTCAGAGATTAAATGTGCTAAATGTTACGTATTTTAATAAGATTAATTGGAAAATAAATGACAAAAGTGCCGGTTTGCTGATGTTTTCAAGGTATATGATTAAGTGTTATTCCACATATATATTGGTTTATGTACATTTATATAATAGTTTAATAAATCTTCCACTAAATAGAACCTGTAAAGTGAATGTATTCTAATGTGCAGACTGTTTTGAAGTAGATCTTGTAGCTCTGAGACAAATCTTCCTTTTGAGTCAAACCCATTCTCTGGTTAATTCTTGAATTTCACATTTCGACCCAAGGCTGTATCTTGGAAAGTGCAGCCAACCAGCATTTTGGACTGGATTTTTCTTCATCAGTGACTCTCATGTGGTAAAATTTCATTACTTTTATTCTGGAAGCATTTTCCTTGTAGACCAGTGTATTCTAAATGTGAACCTTTCAAGACCTTTTTTTTGTTTGTTTAGTTTTTTTGACTCTTTTTTTTTTGTTTGTTTGTTTTTGTTTTTTTGTTTGTTTTTAGCTTACCGGCTGACAGACTGTAAGCTATTGTCGTCATGCGTCGTCCGTCAGCGTCGTCGTCGTCTGTCGTCTGTTATAAAAATTTCAATCGTCTTCTTCCCCGAAACTACAATTCCGATTGACTTCAAACTTGGTATACAGCTTCTTTATGATGATGTCAACAAAAGTTAGTGAAATTATTTGGATCTGATCCTGGATTTGGTGCCACTTTAAAAAATGTCCCCGTTATCAGAGACAGGAAGTGGATGGATGCAATAACTCAGTAAATCTAAATGATCTCCAGTGTAAATGTCTCCAGTCCAGCCCTGATGGGGAGAGGACCCAAACATAATGTCCACATGCTGATCAGGATCTTCTTCTGGATCTGGAACTGACGCAAAATTTAACATGGGCTCTTATGGGGAAAACATTTCAATCGTCTTCTTCTCCCAAACTCCAGTTCTGATTGACTTCAGACTTGGTATACAGCTTCTGTATGATGATGTCAGTACAAGGGATTGAAATTATTTGGATCTGGATCTGATTCTGGATTGGGTGCCACTTTGAAAAACGTTCCCATTAGAACAGATAGGAAGTGGATTGATCCAATAAATCAGTATCAATGATATCAAGTGTGAATTTGAATTTTGTACAGATCTGATTGGAATATGAGCAAAACACGGACTATTTCTGTAATAGAATAAATACATAGAACTGGGGGAGAATAAGTGGATCTGGATACATTTCCCAAAGCTTTGAATTTGGCCGCTAAGATACAGGACCTTTGGTCCTATTTTTGTTAATGGAGAAGGTCGGTTTACTTGTTCTTGTTCTTGGGTTTGTTTGCATGTAAAAAAAAAAAAAAAAAAAAGGAAATTGTGCAACAATTTATTTTCAACTAATGTCACATATGATACATAGTTTGTATTGCCCAATTTCTACAAAACTCCAAAAAAACAAAGGTTGGAAAAAAAAAAAAATCAATTCATCCGAGCTTACAGTGTATTTCCCATAATTCCCATAGCAGGTGAAGGCAGCATTCTTCCCTCTCAGCGGTGTGGAGGCTGATGAGGAACAGGGACGTGTTGTCACAGAGGCCGAAGGGACGGAACATAAAGAAATAGTGTTTGTCCAGCAGCCTTCAGAGGAAACCAAAGCATCTCATGTGACTCCATCTAATCTCCTAAAGTGAGCAGTGTAAACATCCAGGTTCATTTTCTCCAGCGCCACTAACGGAGCTTCGGGGGGAGGAGGGGGGGGTGTGGGGGCTCTATAGGACCCTGGAGTCCCTGCGTTACCGTGGTCTAAAAGTGGGCTTCTTGGCTGCTCACAGACAATTATCCCCCACTCACAAGGAGCTTGAGTGTGTGATTGATTTGCCCAGCTCAGCAGGACTCACACCCGCTATTAACAACTGTGACCACACACTCCACCACCCCCCGCCCCCTGCCCCCCCCGCCGAGGGACCGCACTGCCCACCTCCAAAACACAGCCTGGATCCATGTGATAGAAGAGAAACCACACCAGCTTTATTTCCACTGGAATACTTCAGTCTTTGACCCCGTGGTTTCTAACAAGAACCAGGTGTATAGGAAGTTAAAAAAAAATAATAATAAAAACACCTAAAAATCAACATTAACCCTTTGTAGATTATTATTGACGTTCATGGATCAATTTCAAAGACGTGTTTCAGTAACGCTGATATTAATTTCCTGACATTCCACAGATTTTTGGATTATTTTTGTTTGGTTTGGACTGGAGGAACTGATCTGCGTACCTGAGATTTAACTCCTGTTATGGAGATGATGAAACGAAACCTCATAAACATCAACAATTCTAAACCTTTTTAAATAGATACGTTTTCCAGGCTCAACATTTTTCTCAGCTCCACCAGGAGGCTGTTCCAAAGCTGAGGTGCAGCAGATTAATGAATTAATCTGAATTACTTAATTAATGAAATCAACAAAACAATTTTTAAAAGTAATCACTACCATAAACATAATAGTCAATATAATGGACAAAAGAATGAATAAAATGAACACAGATGAACCGAATAAAGAATAAAATGAATTAAAAATCAACAAAATGAGTTTATTCCATTCATCCGTTGTCTTCTGCTGATCCGGGGCCGGGTCACGGGGGCAACAGTCGAGTTATTTCAGTGACTCAGTAATTATTTTTTGATGATTTAAGGTTCATTTTTTAGTTAATGACCAGTTTATTTATTTTTCTTATCAATGACAGAGGACACTTTTCAGTTTATGTTTTGCACAAAATTTACTTTAAAAATTGTGTTGTTTTTTATATTTATTACAGTTAAATATATATTGTTTGTTTTCTTACGGCACAGGAACAAATTTTGCTAAATTTTTTTCAATTAAAAATGCTGTGACACCTGGGGGTACTTGGATCAAAAAAAAGTTTGACAACGACTGTATTAGTGGATCAACAGGTATTAAAGGGTTTATTTTTTATTTTTATTCATTTTTTATTGATTTGTTTGGAATATAGAAATGGTACAAGCTTCCTGATTGCTACTAATTGACTTCTTTGCACAACATAGCGGAGAGATAACAATTCAAGGAAGCAAAAAATAATAATATACACAAAAAAGAAAAAGAGAGTCATATTCAAAAAGGAGTGAGAAGAAGCAGAGCTTATTAGCTCTCACCACTCTGTCTAAACCAGCTAAATATATATAAAATATACACACACACACAATTACATATACATGCATAGGTCAGTAGTAGTAAATCAGTCGATGGTTTTGGTTTCAGGTGGACGTGTGGGTCTGTATGTGTTAAAACACACTAAAATAAACTTCTTTTTTAGCAGAATATTGGAGCCAGATTTCCTTCCAGAGTCAGGACTTTCTTTTAAACCTCTTATTTTTTTTCTGCCAGTGTCTAAACCCAGAAATCTTTGGCCTTTTCTTCACCCCAGATTTGTGCCTGGTAGCCAGAGGGGGGTGCAGCCACCAGTGTACCGTAGCGCCAGGGAAGGGGGTGGTGTGTTCGTGCCCCCCCGGGCTCCACCTGGACTCCAGCAACAAGACCTGCGAAGTGGTGGACTACTGCAGCCGCCACCTCAAGTGCAGTCAGGTGTGTCAGCAGTACAAGACCACAGTCAAGTGTTCTTGTTATCCAGGATGGACGCTTGACCCAGATGGAGACAGCTGTCACAGCACAGGTAACACACACTACCTTTTTAAGGGTTCACTGTTTAGATATATATATATATATATATATATATATATATATATATAATTTTCCTGACAGCCCGAGTCTACAGAATGTCAGATTCTATACTGGGGTCTAACACCACCTCCTCAACCTTTTTTGGTGAATTGTGATCATTTCTGTATTTATCTGTATTTTATTAGTATATAAATCATGTATTTTCCTATATTTCATTTATTAATACACTGCAAAAATCTTAATCTGACCAAGTGTATTTTTCTCATTTCTAGTCCAAATATCTCATCACACTTAAAATCAGACAGAATCATCTAAAGAGGAACTTTTCAGTGAGATATAAGAACTGATTTATAGACAATAGATCTAGAAAATCTGATTTCAACAAATCTGAACAAGATAATTTTCACTTGTTCCACTGGCAGATTTTTTTTTGCTCAGTTCAAGATTTTTTTTTGCTTAATTCAAGCATAAAAAATATACATACTTTTCCTGACAGCCTGAGTCTCCAGAATGTTAAATTCTACACTGGGCTCTAACACCACCTCCTCTACCTTTATTTGGTGAATTGTGATCATTTCTGTATTCCTGCCTCATGAAGAATCATGAGCCTCAAGTGTCGCTTCAACCCCTTGCAGACCACTGTCCAAGTGTCTTTTTTAAATTGAATCTTTTTGCACTGACCATTATAACACCACCTAGATTTGTCAATGGTTATTTTTATGGGTATTGTCACAAAAATGACTTTTTTGCAAATTCTTTTGCACCTTTTTTCAGAAGGAACTTAACTTTCAGTATCTGGCCATTAACCTATAAAGACCCACACTGCAAAAAGGGGTGTCTAAAAACAAGATAAAAACACTAAATCTGAGGAAAAAGATCCTCAAAACAAGTGAAATACAGTCGCAGAAAACATTAGACCACCAAAAGTCATGAAAAACAATGGTGAAGCAATCCAGTCCTAACTCCTGTGTGTGTCATGTGACTAAAACAGACAGAAAAGAAAACATGGAATGAATAAAAGCTCTGTTTTTGTCAGTACAGTGACAGATACTGATGGAAGAACTGAAGTGATTTTGGTTATTATCAAAAAACCAGGTTAAATGGATAGATATCAGCTCTGAAATTCAACTATTATGAGCTGTTTTTGTTGGTATCATTATATTTATCCAAACAAATGAACCTTTAGTTGGACCAGGCATTAAAATGAACAAGAAACTGAAGAAAACAAGGAGTGGTCTAAGAATTTTCTCTGTGACTGTATCTGTCTGTGCAGCAAGAAAATTGAAGAAACTTGACAAAATTTCTTGAAGTCATATTGTTGAATCTAGAAATAAGCATGTCTGTAGAAGTATGAACACTTCAAATAAGAAATGAACTAACACTTATTTTTTGAAAATGTTGGTAAGAAACAAATAATTTTGTCAGTTCCTGAATTAAAATTTTCTCCATATTTAACCTTTCTTAAGTGATTTATCGCCATTTATTTATAACGTCATCCACCGTATTTTCTATTTTATCAGTATAAATCTTGTATTTTCCTATATTTCATTCATTGATCATGTAGATGTTCATAAAAGCTCAGACTGAAGTCGAGGGTTATTGTATTAGAAACAGAGAAAAATGCAGAAAGTGACTTTTGAAGTAAAATCTCTCATTAATTGAACATAAACCCAGTGTGTCCATCCACTGTCACTGATCCAACTCCATGGGTTCTACTGGTGAATCAATGTTGGAGAAGATGACTGTGTTTCCACGGTAACTACAGAGCCTCTTAACGTCCAAATGGGTCATATCTGATGACCATGAAAAGACAAAGAATTGTATTTTACACCAATTATTGACATGGATTGATAGGATTAGTGGATCAACAGATGTTGAACAGTTTAGATCAGTAGATGGTTTGGTTGTCAGTAGTTGTTTGGGTTTTTATGGGTTAAGAAACACAAAATAATGCAAGTTGTGGAGACGGTCTAAAGATCACAGGATTTAAAAGTGCTCGAAGAAATTAGCTCAGTTTCGGTAACTTCCGTGACATCCGACTGATTTTTGGATCATTTTTGTTTTGTTTGGACTGACTGGAGGAACCGATCAATAGTAGCGTCAATAAAATAATCTACCCACCTGAGACTGTTTAATTACTATTCTGACAGTTTCACCTAATGCTGGGCTGGGCAAGTTAAGGCGGTAATAACACGTTAACTTGCCCAGCCCTAATTTTTTTGTCTATAATTGTAAATAAATGTAAACAGTGAAGGGATCCATAGAATATTTACACTGGAAAACAATTAAAGTCCAGCAGCAGAATTGTGTTAGGGTCTCCGGGTGCAGGGAAAGTGAAGAGATGGTCTGAAGAATAGTAATAAATGGTGATTTCGAGTAGAGCCAGGTCAAATTCAATCATGTTCAAATCAGAAGAGGCATCTGGGCGATGAGTCCTGTCTGCTTCGATCTGCGCTGACGCTGAGTGAAGGAAGCCCGTTCTCCGATCCGCCACTCACCACAGCTTGATTATTTCATCGGACCGCGTAGACGTTCGCCTCAGGCCTCGTCCCACTCTCACACAAATGTTCTGCCGCTGTTGTTCTTTCCTAAATTCAAGCTTTCCACCGCTCTGATTGTTGTTATTGAATAACATGATGATGCCGCTCTGTAACTGTACTTATCCGCACACACCGTTGGCACATTCAGATTTATGGACCTCGTTTTGATTACTCGCCGTCTCTATTTCCCTCTGAGATTGATAGCAGTTGCGGCTCTAATCTTACATTAATGCGGGGAAAGAATACACAGTTTTCTTTTGAAACCAGATCAGAATTCAGCAGCTTCTTCATAAATCAAATTTGGCACACAAACATTCCAATTGAATTTTGAGAGGTGCTATTAGATTCTGGAAGTCCCAAGCACACAGTCGCGCTTCCTTTTCCATTTACATCTCGGTAATAAAAGATTTGTTTGAGAAGAAAAAAAAAACTTTCAGCGCAAACCTTCATGTGTAGCTCTGTGGCTACAATGACAACAAGTCATTGATGCAAGGACACTGTTTTAATTACATTTGTGGACAGACACTTCCATTCCCTGAACAACCATGGAGTCCAGAGTGCTGTGAAGAACTGCAAAAACACCTTTTTTTGGTCGACGGAATGTGTAGGAGGGTGCGTTCTGCACGTTGCTGAATTAGTTTAAATGTGTTCAAGTATCCATGCGGCAAGTTTTAGCTGCACAAACATTTTTTTGAACCTGATCAATGGATTTTTTTTTAAGTCTTGACAGAGACATATAGCAATATAGCAGAGATATAAGACGCCACAAAACTAAAACAAACAAAATTGACAGATTTTTTTTGCTTGAATTAAGCAAAAAAATCAATCAATCAATCAATCAATCAATCTTGAATTAAGCAAAAAAAATTTAAAAAAAATTCTTGAATTAAGCAAAAAAAATTCTTAAATTGAGCAAAACAAAATCTTACATTAAGCAAAAAAGTCTGCCAATGGAACAAGTGAAAATTATTTTTTGCTTAATTCAAGATGTTTGGCTTGAATTAAGTAAAAAAAAAAATCTTGAATTAAGCGAAAAAGTTACTCTTTAGGTGATTATGTGATGAGATATTTTGACTAGAAATGAGAAAAATACAATTGGTAAGATTTCGATTTTTACAGTGTTGATGCAAGGATATAAGAACTGATTCTGGAAAATTTTATGTCAAGAAATCTTACCAAGATAATTTTCCCTTGTTCCATTGGCAGTTATTTTTTTCTATTTTTTTTATTTTTTTGCTTGAATTAAGCAAAAAAATTCTTAAATTGAGCAAAAAAAAAGAAAAAAAAATCTTGAATTAAGCACAACAACAACAACAAAATCTGCCAATGAAACAAGTGAAAATGATCTTGGTCAGATTAGTGTAAATCAGATTTTCCAGATCTACTGTCTATAAATCAGTTTTCATATCTCACTGAAAAGTTCCGCTTTAGGTGATTAAATCTTATTCTAAGTGTGATGAGATATTTGGACTAGAAATGAGAAAATACACTTGGTAAGATTTAGATCGTTACAGTGTTGATGCAGGGACACTGTTTTAATTACATTTGTGGACAGAAACTTCCATTCCCTGAACAACCATGGAGTCCAGAGTGCTGTGAAGAACTGCAAAAACACCTTTTTATTTGGCGACAGAATGTGTAGGAGGATGCATTCTGCATGTTGCTGAATTAGTTTAAATGTGTTCAAGTATCCATGCAGCAAGTTTTAGCTGCACAAACATTTTTCACAGAAGCAAAACTGTTCTGGAGGCACAAAATAATCTTCCTGATTGAGCTGAAGCTCAGCGGGCGAGGTCACAGCGGTTCAGTTTGCAGCCACTGTCGTCAGCTTTAGGACCTGTCACCAGACTGAGCAAACATCTAAGGGACGCCGCTAAATGTGTTTCACAGAGTTAGTCTGTGTACTTTTACAGACAATACAAACAGTCCCAATTTATCAGAAAAAAAAGTATTACAAGTCACTGTTGATGCATGTGTTTGTGCTGGTGGAAACTAGTCTGATCTATGAAAGAATGTCCTCTACTCCGAGGATTAACCGGAAACAAGATGAGGACCAGAAAGACGCTGAGCGAAAGCAAGGTCATTAATCTCAATTACTATAAAATGTGAGCGAAATACTGTTTTAAATGTTGAACTCTTTATATGAATAAAATGACATCACATACAGCTGTAGTCCCCGCTTTAAAAATGGGACTAAGGAGAATTCAGCTCTGGCTTTATATTCCATCAGCTCATGACGCAATTTAAATACAAGTGTTCAGAGAACACAAGTGAGAGGGGCTGGGGGGGGGGGGGGGGGGGGGGGGGGCATGTCGGTTCGACGTTGCCAAAGACTTCATGGTCTGAGGGGAATTCTGTGTTCTGAACTGCCATTCACTTTATATGGACAATCTGTGTCAAAGTTTGGTGTCTGACGGACGTCACCAGTAACTGATGCTGATCAGCTGACACCTGAGCTTCAACTGTCTGTGTTCTATCCTCTGTGTTCTATCCTCTGTCTGTGTTCTATCCTCTGTGTTCTATCCTCTGTGTTCTATCCTGTCTGTGTTCTATCCTGTCTGTGTTCTATCCTCTGTGTTCTATCCTGTCTGTGTTCTATCCTCTGTCTGTGTTCTATCCTGTCTGTGTTCTATCCTGTCTGTGTTCTATCCTCTGTCTGTGTTCTATCCTGTCTGTGTTCTATCCTGTCTGTGTTCTATCCTGTCTGTGTTCTATCCTCTGTGTTCTATCCTCTGTCTGCAGCTGAGAACTGAAGACCTGTGTCTGTGTATGAGAGAGAACCAGTTTGAACCAGTTTATTCTACCAGTAATAGGAGAAGTAGTAGTAGTAGTAGTAGTAGTAGTAGTAGTAGTAGTGGTGGTGGTAATAGTAGTAGCAGTAATAATAGTAATAGTAGTAGTGGTAATAGTAGTAATAATAGTAGAAGTAGTAACAGTAGTAATAGCAGTAGTAGTAGTAGTAGTAGTGGTAATAGGAGTAGTAATAGTAGAAGTAGTAACAGTAGTAGTAGTAGTAGTAGTAGTAGTAGTAGTAGTAGTAGTAGTAGTTGTGATAGTAGTAGTAATAGTAGTAGTAGTTATAGTAGTAGAAGTAGTAACAGTAGTAATAGCTGTACTAGTAGTAGAAGTAGTAGCAGTAATAATAGTAGTAGTAGTAGTGATAGTATTAGTAGTAGTAGTAGTAGTAATAGTATTAGTAATAGTAGTAGTAGTAGTAGTAGTAACAGTAATAGTCGTAGTAGTAGTAGTAGTAGTAGTAATAGTAATAGTAGTAGAAGTAGTGGCAGTAATAATAGTAGTAGTATTAGTAATAGTAGTAGTAGTAGTAGTAGTAACAGTAACAGTAGTAGTAGTAACAGTAGTAGTAGTAATAGCAGTAGTAGTAGTAACAGTAGTAATAGTAGTAGCAATAGTAGTAGTAGTAGAAGTAGTAGCAGTAATAATAGTAGTAGTAGTAATAGTATTAGTAATAGTAGTAGTAGTAGTAGTAGTAGTAACAGTAATAGTAGTAGTAGTAGTAAGAGTAATAGTAGTAGAAGTAGTAGCAGTAATAGTAGTAGTAGTCGTAGTAACAGTAACAGTAGTAGTGTATTAGTAGTAGTAGTCGCAGTACTCTCACACACACAGTGTTGCTGTGGACTTTCCCTGGTTTGTCCATGTTTCCAGTGAACATGTAAAATAATCCTAGACTTGTATTCCTCCATTCCTTGTATTCCTCTGTTCCTTGTATTCCTCCGTTCCTTGTATTCCTCCGTTCCTTGTATTCCTCCATTCCTTGTATTCCTCCGTTCCTGTCATTGACGGCGTTGCTCGTTGCTGTTCAACTCACCGTCTCCACATTCTATGAACCTGTTTGCTCCAAACATCCATCAGCTGTGAATGACACTGAAAAAATAAGGCGCTTGTTTCTTGTCTGTGGTTTTTGCTCAGATCCCTTTGAGGCCTTTATCATTTTCTCTATCCGCCACGAGATAAGACGAATAGACCTTCACAAGCGGGACTACAGCCTGTTGGTGCCCGGCCTGAGGAACACCATCGCATTAGACTTCCACTTTAATCGCAGCCTCCTTTACTGGACGGATGTGGTGGAGGATAAGATCTACAGGGGAAGGTTCTCCGAGTCCGGCGGTATGTACTCGCCTCGCACACACACACATGCACACACACACACACACACACACACATGCTCATCCAAACATTAGCCACATATCTGACGACCGCTGTGATGCATCGGCTACACAGAGCCATGACTTGCTCTTCTGTATTGGTGCGACGGTAGCAGAAGTGATAACGCTGCGTTTTCTTCTTACTGTCTGTGCACAAAGCCAGCTCTGATACAATGAGTTGATATTGTCTCCGGCTGAAAATGTATCTGGTGTTAAGCCGAGTATTTACCTTTACAGCAGCAGAAGTCTTCAGCCGGTACTGTCTAGTATCACCTCCTGTAAAAGAATCAAAACCTCTTCTACGGTGTATTTTTGTGGGTGGCAGAACATTTATTGGGTTCCCTGGGCTTTATTTTGCTCGGTGGAGCCGTAGGAATGGCTTTTTAGCTGCACCTATTTCACCGCATAAAAGCTTCAGCTTCTGAGAATTATTGTAAACAGCTGGATTAAACATAAATCTGGAAACCCCTTTTTACCACGCTTAATAGATCCCAGCAGAAAGTAGTATTTTTTTGTTTGTTTTTTTATACATATGGAATCGCTTTCCTGTTTTTTTTTTTCTTCTTTTGGATTAAAAATGTCCATCTGCACACTGTACAACAGGGCTGTCAAACTCATTTTAGTTCAGGGGCCACATTCAGCTACATTAGATCTGAAATCGGCAGAACCAGTAAAATAATAATGTATAAATAAGGTCAACTCCAAACTTTTCTTTTTTAAATAAATAAATAAACAAATAAATAAATTAAAAAAAAAAAAAGAAATTGTACTTACTTCTCTTGAGACATTTCAGGTTGTTTATATTTGTTCAGGTTATTCACATTTTTTTTGTGAAATTATACTTTATTTTAGTGTAAATACATGAAAATATTTACATTTACAAAGAGAAACATTTGAAGTTGTTATTATTTATATGTTATTATGATTGTATTTTACTGAATCCTGCCCATGTGAGATTGAATTGTTCTGAATGTGGAACCTGAACTAAAAGGATTGTTCATATCTTCAGTGTAATTTTTGCATTTCACAAATTCATCCCAGGGGCCGGACTGGACCCTTTGGTGGGCCGGATTTGGCCCCCGGGACGCATGTTTGACACCTGTGCAGTAGAAAGTAGTTTTTATTAATTTATTTATTCATTCATTCATTCATTCATTTATTTATTACACATATGGAATCGCTTTCCTGTTGTTTTTTTTTCTTCGTTTGGATTAAAAATGTCCATCTGCACACTGTACAACAGGGCTGTCAAACTCACTTTAGTTCAGGGACCAGATTCAGCAACATTAAATCTGAAATCGGCAGAACCAGTAAAATAATAACATAATAATATATAAATAAGGTCAACTCCAAACTTTTCTCTGTTTTAGAGCGAAAAAAGTTTATTTACATGATGAACAGGTTTACATCTACAAACTATCCTTTCAAACAGTGTGAATAATATGAACAAACTGAAAAAATAAGTGTAATTTTCACAATATTCTGCCTCAGTTTATCATTTCCACATGTACATTATAACTTACAGATCACAGTGGGTCTACAAACACACAAAACATTTAGTAACAGGCAGAATATTGATAAAATTGCTCTTACTTCTCTTAAGACATTTCAGGATGTTCATATTTGTTCAGGTTATTCACATTTTTTTGCAAAATTATACTTTGTGTTCGTGTACATACATAAAAATATTTAGATTTACAAAGAGAAACAATTGAAGTTGTCATTATTTATATGTTATTATGATCGTATTTGACTGGTCCTGCCCACTAGAGATTGAATTGGTCTGAATGTGGAACTTAAAATAAAAGGATTATTAACCCTTTCATGCATAGTGGTCACTACAGTGGACAGCTATTCCACAGCTGTTCTTTTGTATATTCATTAATTTTGTTGTTTTAGTTATATATCAACCAACACAGTGGACACTTATGTATCATCACATACACAGACATTCATACTATAATTGTAAATTTGCTGTTCTTCATCAACCTGAACTGCACTAACATGTTTAAGTGTAAAAAATTGCTTGATATTGTTATTAGACTGTAATTAAAAGTTTTGTTTTGTTTTTTTTTTAACAAAAAGTTTTTGGGTTTTTTTGCATATTATCTCCATAAAGTGAGTAATAACTAGTATTAAAGTATGTTAAAATATGACAAAACATCCGATTAGCTGCATTAAAAATGTTTTCACACAGTATATCAGTAATTACATGTTTCTTTGCTTCAAAAATTAAACGCATGGTGTCCAGCTGAGTGGATATTTTTGCAACTCCATGAAAAACAGGTTCCTGATTTTTTTTTTTTTTTTAATTGCATTGTTTTTTTTAATGCCAAAAGAGGAATAAAAATATTCAGAAAAAAAAAAAAAAACTTGATTAAAGTTCTCATAATTCATGCATGAAAGGGTTAAAATAATAATAAGAAGAATTTTTGCATTTCACAAATTCATCCAAAGGACCGGACTGGACCCTTTTGCGGGCCGGATTTGGCCCCCGGCCCGCATGTTTGACACCTGTGCAGTAGAAAGTAGTATATTTATTTATTTATGTATTTATTTTACACAAATGAAATAGCTTTCCTGTTTTTTTTTTCTTCATTTGGATTAAAAATGCCCATCTGCACACTGTATAAGGTGCCAGAATCTTTGACTAGCGCTGGCCTCGCACTAGGAGATAATTAGATAGATTTTGGGTGTGAATCACCCTCTGCTACTTCCAGTTTGAGCCTGGTTAGACCTGATTATCTGCCCTGTAAGTGAGACGGCCTTAAAGTCATAATCTGACCGTTCACCGGGTAATATGAAGCAGATTCGGTACAAATCACAACTGTCATCCAGCTGTGGCCAATGAACTGACCAGTAGGCGTCAGCAAATGCAGTATGCACAAGTTCAGCAGGTAGCGGACGGTTGCATTTGTCCTGTTTGACACCGATAGTGCAGTGGTTTCCAACCCTTTTTGTCTCCTGACCCCATTTTAACATCACAAATTTCTAGTGACCCCAGACATTCAAAAATGGAGACTTTTTTTTAGTAAAATTAATTTGTTTTTGATCATGTAATAGTTTGCTATACTATGTTGCACATAAATGTTAATTTTAGCTGACATTTAGGCTATATAATGTATATTATTTTGGACGGAGGCGTGAGAGTGAGAATGTGATTTTCCTTGGTCAGGATCTGTCCAGTCAGTCCAGCTGTGATTTACAAGGAGGACAATTAATACTGAACAAACAAGAACTGAAACTATGAATTATGAAAGAGCTGCAGCATCTGAAACTTACCACAATGAACATTTGACAGAGAAACAGAACCACAGTGCTGCAGTTTCACAGTTTGTCATGTCTTTTATTTATTTTTTATTAGCAGGTTTTTATTTTTATCAATTACTAGAAATTTCAGACAACCCCATTTGAAATCCAGGCGACCCCAAGGTTGAAAAACACTGCGACAGTGAAACTTTACATCCAACTCTCCTCCCTCTCCTACTGTGAAATGAATTACACTCATTGTTTTTTCTTAATTAAACCGTTACTGATAATTAACAAGTAGAAAGATGCGACATTTAACAGAAATAAGCATCACATCCTATCCAGTCTTGGATTCTGTCCTTTTTGGATGTCATATACATGGAGCTTTCAACGGCTTGAATTGATGGTGCTAGTGAAAGCTCTTTAAACATCTGGCGTAGCACTGCCGACTCTTTGAAAAACATGCTGTAAGTCGATTTTGCCACTGGCTCTCTCACTTTAGTGCCTCTAGATGTCAGATCCCTTCTGTCTTGTCTGTATATGTTTGTGTGTCTGTATGTTTTGTCTACACTGTAAAAAAAAAAAAAATCTGTAATTTAACAGAATTTTCACTGTTTATTTTACAGATTTTTCCTGTATTTTTAAGATGCAGGAAAATATCAATGAAACAACAAAAACAGACTGTGATTGTACATGTTAAATGTAAAATAACACGAAAAAACTAACTGTGAATAACCATAAAATTTCCATTTTTTTAAAAGAATTTTTTTTCTTTTTTCACAGAAAAATACAGTTAAAATACATTTGTAAATGTATCTTAATTTCACAAATATTTTTTTCTATTTATGAGATTAAACTGTTAATTTAAAGTTTAATGCTGTAAAAAAAAATATTAAAACCAGATAAAATTACTGACAATTAACCGTAACAGAAGTATTAGTTCTGTCAGTTTAATCAGACTTGTTTGTTAATTGACAAATAGCTTGTGTAATTACAGGAGGTTTCACAACAAAAATGTTGAATAAATGTATTTTTGTGAATGTATAACATGTATAAGCACTGATAAACTGTCCAAATACAGTTTTTATCAGTGGATTGGACAACTGAGTCTCATTGAAAATTATTTGTATATATATTTATAGGGAACTTGATTGTTTTAATACATGTAAATATTCTTTCTTAAACATTAAAAAGTCTAAAAAAAAATATGCAAAATCTCATGTAAAGTTAGGGCAAAAAAATGTATTTTAATTATGGAAAATTACCGCATTTTTATGAGATAGTTATTTTCCGTTATTTAACAGTATTTTTTCAGCACCCCTGCTGCCGGAATAATACCGTTTTTTTTGTTTTTGTTTTTTTTTTACAGTGTATGTTGTGTGTATTCTTGTAGGTTATGTATGCATTTTTATTTTATATACAGGGTGGGGAAGCAAAATTTACAATGAACATTTAGTTGTTTTTTCTCAGCAGGCACTACGTCAGTTGTTTTGAACCCAAACATATACTGATGTCATAATCATACCTAACACTATTATCCATACCTTTTCACAAACTTTTGCCCATATGAGTAATCAGGAAAGCAAACGTCAAAGAGTGTGTGATTTGCTGAATGCACTCGTCACACCAAAGGAGATTTCAGAAATAGTTGGAGTGTCCATAAAGACTGTTTAGAATGGAAAGAAGAGAATGACTATGAGCAAAACTATTACCAGAAAGTCTGGAAGATACTATTAAAGAAGAATGGGAGAAGTTGTCACCCCAATATTTGAGGAACACTTGCGCAAGTTTCAGGAAGCGTGTGAAGGCAGTTATTGAGAAAGAAGGAGGACACATAGAATAAAAACATTTTCTATTATGTCAATTTTCTTGTGGCAAATAAATTCTCATGACTTTCAATAAACTAATTGGTCATACACTGTCTTTCAATCCCTGCCTCAAAATATTGTACATTTTGCTTCCCCACCCTGTATATATTTTTTTATGTGTGTAATTAACCTTACTTTTCCTTTATACCGTTATACTATCACTGTGTTTGGTATCACATGACACGTTCCTTTGTCTTGGGCCCACTGTTGGTATTCTTGCTCTGAGAATCCATTCCAGTAATATTGTATATCCTGAGATACCGCTGTTTGATTTAATTTGTTAAATGAAAATGAAAATAAAAAATTGACCACAATAAAAAAAAAGAAATAAGCATCACATATAAATTAAAGTATTGATACAAACAATAAACAGGTAAGCATAACAATACAAAAAAAGTACTGAAGTATTAACAAAAAATAAATGATCAAACTGTTTGAGGGTACGTTCACATTTTTTGCTAAGGCTAATGTCTTTTGATACATTTTTAATTATTTAACAAAGATGCTGATGTTAGGGAGGGATCTGGAGAATTCTGCCTTATGAATATGATATTTGCCCACCCGTATGATTAGATTAATTAAGACAATTAAAGGTTTATCAGAGCATTCAAACGTAGTTATCATTCCCCTTGGAGATATTGAGATGTGTTTTCTGGTTTTGTTAAGAATAACTTTCTCCACTACCCTCCAAAACATGTTAGAGGAGGCACAGTCACAGTAAAATAAGTGCACAATTGTTTCTGGCTTCTCATTTTTTTTATTAGTTTGTATCAATGTCGGCAAATCTTGTGAGGAAGGATTTACAGGCTTAGATGTGATGGAAAATTTTAAAATGAATTTCTCTGATTTTATTGGAGATACAAAATTGAAAGGGATTAAGCCACGATAGACGCCGATTTATATGATTAAACTTTGAATTCCAAACGGATTTGCATTTAGGTGAGATTTTGTGGGTGTTTTGGACCTGCTTTTTTATATGTTTATTTGTACATTTAGCATTTATTACACTCATTTTTTTTTTTTTTACTTTAAGTATCAATTTACAAACATTGTCAAACATTTAACATATAACAAAATACATGAGAATACAGATACAAAAATAGAATACAATCCTAAAGTCAGTATATATACAGAAGACATGTTCAGTTATTCATATACAAAAAATACATAGAAAAAAGATACATAATTTCTCATCTAAAATTTCACAAAATATCAGATGACACATTAAATATGTTATCATAACTATCAAGAAATGTCTTATTTTTTATTATTAACACGGCCTAATGATTTATAAAGTGTGTTAAATTATTTATTACACTCATTAAATTATGTGGTTGTTAAACCGTGACGTCACTTCCTGTTTGCATTCCTCTATATTCAATCTTCTGCAGTTCTGTCACTTTGAGTCCATAAAACACGTCCAGTTATGTTTCTAGCGCTTTACATGTGATGATAAAGAGCAGAGGAAGAGGATGAAGTTGATAAGGAAAGTTACAAATCTTAAATGAACAAAAAAGGTGGCACTAGCTAACATTAGCATATGAGCTAGTTAGCGTTGGCAGTTGAGCTAGCTAATGTTAGCATATGATTTAGCTAACATTTGCATAAGAGTTAGCTAACGTTCACATATGAGCTAGAAAACGTAAGCATATGAATTAGCTAACATTAGTATATGAGTTAGCTAACGTTCACATGTGAGCTAGCTAATGTTAGTATATGAGTTAGCTAACGTTAGCATATGAGTTAGCTAACGTTAGCTCCCACTGCATCCATCAAACTGCATATTTACAGATTCCTCTGGGATAGAATAAGTTATTTATGAGTTGATAGTCCTTTATCTGTTCAGTTTAGGTCAATAAAGGAATGATTCATGTCAGCACACATAGCTTAACATGAAATGAAGTGATACACTTCTGTAAATGGAGTTTAAACAGCATTTAGGACATTTAAAGTCATGGTCTACTGCAGGTAAAACACTAACTGTGGAAACTGATCATTGTATTTGAGCTAAATAAATGAAGTTTACCCCGTTTGAACATTAACTGGTGCCTCGTTAAAGAAGGACGTTGTAGTAAAAGAGTGTAAACGCTCTGCTGTTGTTGACTGTTTGGACCCAGAGTTTACTTTTACAACTCAAACTTAAGAACCAGATAAAGCCATAAAACTCACTTCTGCGTGCTAACACTCAATAACTGGAGAGCCTGTATACGGACGTGCATGAACTTCTTTCTTTAATGAGGCACTAGTTAGGGTTCAGGTGGGGTTAAAGTCATTTATTTAACTCATTTAAGTGCCTTAAATACTGTTTAAGCTCCTGCTCCATTTACAGCAGTGCATTTATTCACTTTGTACTCAGCTGATTTGACATAATTTGTGACTTTATTTACCACGGGACAAGACGGATTAAGATTTGGCAAACGTAATGTGTGAAAATATGAAATAGGTCATAAAAGAATTATTTTATACCAAGGGAAGTCCATAAAGATCTGATTTGACAGTGAGAGCTAATGTTAGCTAGCGGCAAATGCTGTTTTTCATTCCTGTCAGACTGTTGCAACTGTAATTTTGGGTTGAGTTGATTTGCTGGGTTACATTTCTCTGCAATTTCTTAGAAAATATTTGCTTCAGACATTAAATGTGCTAAATCATATACACTTTGATAAGATGAATCCAAAAACAAATTACACAAGTGCTGGTTAGCTCATGTTTTCAACATATATGATGGTGTGTTATTACACATATTACAAATTTATACAGTGGATTTATAACACTGACAGAACCTGTAAAGTACATATATTGTCATATGCAGACAGTGTTTTGAAGTTGATCTGGTGGCTCTGAGACTAATATTCCTTTTGAATTAAACCCATTCTCTCATTAATTCTCAGAATTTCACATTTTGGCCCAAGACTGTATCTTGGAAACTGCAACCAACCAGCACTTTGGACTGAATAGTTCTTATTAATGACTCAGCTTTGGTAAAGTTTAACTACTTTTATTCTGGAAGCATTTTACTTGTAGACCAGTCTTATGGAGGAAAATGCACATATCACTCATTCTGTATTTGCATTTTTTTGAGCTCAAAAACACAACTTATGCTGCGTTCCAGGCCACCCTTAACATGTGTTTTTCCAACCTTCAACCTTGTGAAAATGCACTGGAATGTCAGTCAAACCTGTGACTTCCCACCCGTGAACTCGTACTAGATCCATATTCTCCCAGTTCCGAGCTCTGACATCACGTAGCCCATGAAACAACAATGGCACCCCCCCATGGATGTGGTGTTTATGCAAACTGTTTACTAAAACAAGGTATTGCTCTAATGTTATTTATCCGCAAATGCTCTGCATAATGAGCAGCTACTCTAGTGTTAGGACAAGAATAAACTCATACCAAATACGTATCCAAATGTACAAATAACTTCACATAAAAGGTAGAACGGCTTCTCTTGCCTTATGCACCGTTTTTCCTCCTGTTTATCTCAAATAAGCAAAGAACAAACACCTTTGGCGATAGAAATGACTATAAATGAACATAACATATGGTCCACCATCCTGGTTTGGTTACATCTAGCTACCACAGTTCCTTGCGCTCAGGTAGTTTGGTGTGACTTGCCTGGAACGCTACGAAGTTGTGAGTCGTGGTTGGAAGTTGCAATTTATGGGCTCAAAAACCTGCCTGGAACGCAGCATTAAACTAATTTAAGGGAAAGTAGAACCCTACAAACATACAGTGATTTTCATTTTGTTTGTTTTCCACTGTACCGCTCTCTGCTCAGTGTCAGTAAAGCCAAAATATCACCCGACAACAGAGGTTGTATTTAATTTGTTTTTTCCGTTTCTACCATTCTGTTACTCCAAATCCGCTTAAATCTGGACCTTTAAATCATAGCCTTTAGCGCTGATATAATTGCACATGTTGATATAATGATTCGATTAATTGTGCAGCCCTGAAGTCATGCAGTTTCCGTTTTCACAGCCATGACTTCATCCACAGTTGTTGTTTTTTTTTTCCCCTCTTGTTTTCCTATGTTTAACGTCGTGTTACGTTACACTTCCAAGCAGCTGACAACGTCTATCTGCTTCCCTGTTTGTTTTGCTCTAATATCATGTTTGATGATGCAGCTTTCTGCTTTTACTAGGAGTACTGAGAGTCCCCGGAACTATAAAACCTCTATAAAACCACAAGACCAGGCCGGCTGGGGTCCCGGGTCCTGACTGAATCATTTTACTATGTGTGTTATAATCTTATGATCGAAGTAGAGAGCACTCAGAGAACACAGACCTCCACCAAAGCAGCTCAGCTCCCCACAACACAACACTCATATAAATGCATTCAAGATTTCATTGTTGTTTGCATTTCGGACAAGGCTATGGTCAGGAGATAAAATGTCGAAGAAGTCTGTGTACAGAATATTTAGATCATCCTTCATCATCACCTTTCAAGGTCAAACATTTGGATTAAATATATATGTGGTTGATAAATTTTGACTGAGATTGGAATTTTGAGATGTTTTCCTGACCGTGACTTGTGACCGAGGAGAGTAAAAACATTATTCATCAGTTGCTCACATGGACACAAAATCTGGATAGTTTGTTTAAAATCGTGGATGCTAAACCGCTAACAGTTGTAAAAACAAAACAACCTTGAGATTAAAAAAAATGATGAAATCCACTTTAATGTCTGTTATCGAGAGCAGGGGGGTCAAACTCATTTTAGTTCAGGTTTAGTTCAGCCCAAAATGAGCTCAAGTGGGTCGGACCAGTAAAATAATAACAAAATTACCTGTAAATAATAGCTCCAAATTTTACTCTTTGGTTTAGTGCAAAAAAAAGTAAAAGTACAATTTTAGCAATATTCTGCCTCAGCTTCTTATCTATACGTGTTCATTACAACTAACAGATCGCACTGGATCTACAAAGGCATAAAACATTTAGTAACAGGCAGAATATTGTTAAAATTCAACTTATTTTTCTTAACCCTATAACGCCAAACATATCATATTTGATCCATGAGTTTTGAAGCCCTCTATATGATCAATGTGATATTTTTTTTCTTGAAAAACCTGCTGTATACAATTAGATACATGCAATACACAGATAATCCACCAGGGGGAGGAGTTCATTCAGTAGAGGCCGTTTTAGTGACACAAGACTGTCATTAATGAGGAAGAACTGGGACCATTTAGAAAAGGAATTAACAATTTATTAGACATGTTTGTCTTATATTTTTGTTTGTTCAAAATGATAAATATTTGAGCATTGAGACCTGATGGATCAAATATGATACAAAATTGAAACTCATACATGGAAATTGATATTTGAATTTTTTTTTTTTTTTTAAGGGTGGTTCAGAAGGACTAGTAAAGGCTCCAGTGTCATAGAACTGGAATTTTCCGTCAATGATTTAATGGTTCAGGCTTTACAGGGTTAATTTCCAATTGTTAGTGGTTGTTTAGATCATTCACATTTTCATTTAAGCTCAGATTAACCCTTTCATGCATAGTGGTCACTACAGTGGACAGCTATTCTGCAGCTGTTCTTTGTATATACTTGGATTTTGTTCTTTTAGTTCCATATCAGCCAACACATTGGACGCTTATGCATCATCCCATACACTGCATGTGGTAACATTACTGTAACTTTGCTGTTCTAGATGAACCTGATCTAACATGTTTGAGTGTAAATCCATTCCTTGTTATTGTTATTAGGCTGTAATTAAGAACAATTTTTTTTTTTTTTTTTGCATATTATTGCCATGAAGTGAGTAATGAGTAGTATTAGAGTACGTAAAAATCTGAGAAAACATCAGATTAGCAGCATTAAGTGTTTATTTCATAGTTTTTGCCCAGTATATTAGTAAAAATACATGTTTCTTTGCCTCAAAAATTAAACGCATGGTTTCCTGCTTAGTAGACATTTTTGCAAGTCTATAAAAAAATTTCCATCGCATTGTGTTTTTTTAATGCCTAAAGAGGAATAAAATCACTCAGGAAAAAAATCTGGATTAAGGTTCTCAAAATTCATGCATGAAAGGATTAAAGTTGAAGGTTATTATATCAGAAAAAGAAAACTGAGTAAAAAGTGACGTTTCAGAAAAATATCAATAACTGAACAAAAACCCAGTGTGTCCATCCATGGGTTTTACTGGTCAATCAATGTTGTAGAAGATGACGGTGTTTCCACGGTAACTACGGAGCCTCTGAACATCCATATGGGTCATATCTGATGACCATAAAAAGATGAAGAACTGTAGTTTACACCAGTTATTTACATGTATTGATAGTTTTAGTGGATCAACAGGTATTAAACAGTTTAGATCAGTAGATGGTTTTGGTCGTTGATGGATGTTTGGGTCTTTATGAGTTAAAAAATGACTGAAGATGTGAAACTCCTCAGGTTTGCACCAGGTATAGAACCTACGTTAACGTTCTGTGTCGCTGTTTCAGGGGTGACGGGGATCGAGGTGGTGGTGCAGCACGGCTTGGCCACGCCAGAGGGCCTGGCTGTGGACTGGATCACAGGGAAACTCTACTGGATTGACAGTAACCTGGACCAGATTGAAGTGGCCAAGCTTAACGGAGATATGCGTACGACGCTGATCGCCGGTGGCATGGAGCATCCACGGGCCATTGCTCTGGACCCGGGGCAAGGGTAGGTCGTACGCCATCCCCCACATACGGTGCCTGCTGGGAGCCGTGCTATCCATCAGGCCCTGAGATTATTGGAATAAAGTAAAATTACTACCTCCTTGTATTTCTCACTTCTGCATCCGCCTTGATGTATGAAGATGTCTGCTGTGTTCAGGTCCATTAAGGCAGCAGATATAGAATACATCAATAACAGGGCTGTGCACTCCATTCCAGTAATGACAACTGATGTAGCTAACACCCCCCCCCCAACCACAGCTACTGCTTCATATGCTTTACTACCTTTTCACTCTTCTTCCACTGCAATCTGTTTCTTCTAGACGTTTTAAGCACAGAGGCACTGATTGTGAAATTATAGGCTGATGCCAATATTTAAGATGACAGTTCAACTGGTAACTGATACAGTTAACGATGTCATTCTGTGTTTGTTGGCTTTGTTTTTATTTATCCCACCTTTTATTCCAGGAAAACCAGGAAGTCCTCATTTTGTTGCTGTTTTCAGATCTTTCAGCCCCTAATCATAAATTCACTCATACAGTTTTATGAAATGACCTTTAATAGAGGACAAACGCTAAATACCTGCTACTATCATCACTAGTCGCTTTTTCATTGACCCTCAAATTGTGTCAGTTTAACATGCAAGTAAAAATGTGGCTAATGGGAAAATGACATTTTCGCCAAAACTCTAATTTTTCGATGAAATGCTTTTTGCTTTTACAAGAGGTGTTTTTTTTGGACATAGCGAAATTGGTTTATCGCACAAATTGCAATGGAAAGACCTTTTTGTGCAACTACAATCACGTGAACAAAATAAAACAAAAAACAGATGTTGATGGATGTAGCTAACACCCCCCCCAACCACAGCTACTGCTTCATATGCTTGACTACCTTTTCACTCTTCTTCCACTGCAATCTTTTTCTTCTTGACGTTTTAAGCACAGAGGCACTGATTGTGAAATTATAGGCTGATGCCAATATTTAAGATGACAATTCAGCTGGTAACTGATACAGTTAACAATGTCATTCTGTGTTTGTTGGCTTTGTTTTTATTTATCCCATCTTTTATTCCTGGAAAACCAAGAAATCCTCATTTTGTAGCTGTTTTCAGGTCTCTCAGCCCCTAATCACAAATTCACTCATACAGTTTTATGAAATGACCTTTAATAGAGGACAAACGCTAAATACCTGCTACTGTCATCACTAGTCACTTTTTCATTGACCCTCAAATTGCGTAAATATAACATGCACGTAAAAAATTGGCCGATGGGAAAATGACAATTTCGCCAAAACTCGTTTTTCGATGAAACGTTTTTTGCTTTTACAAGAGGTGGTTTTTCAGACGTAGTGAAATTGGTTTATCGCACAAACTGCAATGGAAAGACCTTTTTGCACAGCTAGAGTCACATGAACAAAAGGGAAAACAGATGTTGATGGATGTTACTGACATGCACATAAAAATTTGCCTAATGGAAAAACGACAATATGTACATTTTAGTATTTCTTGTAGTTTTTTTTGCATATTGTCAATACTTTTCAGTATATATTTTCAGTAGAATTCTTTTGTGATTTTTTTTTTTTTCCTCTTTGCACTTTAAGTGTTTTACAATTCAAAATCAAATTTTACTTGTACAGTGCAAAATTACACAAAACGTTATCTCATGACACTTTACATTTTGAGACTCTTGATGCTTCTTTTTGCTGCTAAATAAGAATCAGAGCTGCTAAATTGATTTTCATTGTTCCTGTATCACTAATTGTTTTTCCATTGACCCTCAAATTGCGCAATAATAACTTGTGCGTAAAAATTTGCCTCATAGAAAATCTGATTTTTTGATGAAAAGTTTTTACGCTTACAATAGGTGGTTTTTTGGGCGTAGCCAAATTGGTATTTCGCACAAAACTGCAATGGAAAGACCTTTTTGCGCAACTAGTCACGTGAATAAAAAAAAAAAAAAAAATGATGGATGAGAAGAAGTTTTAAAACAAACGTGTGAGTATGTGTGGACACCAGAAACCCAGTCATTTTAGAATTTAGTAGGAGATAGAGGGGTAACGAGCATTCTAGATTCAAAACAACACAGATTTCTGTTCATGTTTATAGAATGACTTCTGCTGACATCTACCAGAATAAAGAAACAAATCAGCACATTTGGGATTTAATGGAAAAACCAACATAACACACTTCTGTTTTTTCCTCATTTAGTAAATATGGGTAAAGTTTTGCACAGATGTCCAATGGAAAAGCCACTAGTGAAATGACACTGTATATAAGTCAATATGTGGCAGATGTATCAGTGCATCCATATTTATAAGCATGCTTTAAAAGCCAAAAGCAAAATATTCTTTGTTCTAATTCATGCATGTTTCCCTTCAGGGTCTGATTTTCAGAATGATCTTTGTTTATCCTGCCGAGGTTCGCACAGAGACTATTTGTAGACTGATCTGGGTCACTGAAGTGGTGGCAAGAGTTTGGAGGAAAAGCAGCATAAATCACAGTGTACTCATGACCCTTTAGCAAAAAAATACTGATCTTTTTGCTGTTATGATGAGCCTTTTAAGTTGTTAAGCCTAGATGTGTGTGTAGTAGGAGGAGGCTGGAGTGTGCAGTTATTATGGAGGAATGCAGAGGAGGATGGAGACGGTCAGGAGTGGGAATTATTTGATTGGTTGTTTCGGCGCGTGCATCTGTTTGCATCTTTGCTACCTCGTCTTTTACTGAACAAATTAAAGTATGCATACAACACACAAACAAGAAGATTATCTACAGGGTGCAAAGAAAGCTGAACTTACCCAAACATTTCAGGAAAGGAATGGGCAGAAATGCATTGTTGAATTTACAATAACGATAAGAATTACATTTACATTAAAATTGCTCAGGCATGCATTAATTTTTATTTTTTATTTTACTATTTATTTATTTGCTCAACATCAAATCAAACATTAGGACAAACAAAGAAACAAATTGTGCAGGTGAGCTCAGAAAACCCCGTGGGGCTTATAAAATTAATCTCACCTCATGACTAGGGGTGTTTATTTGCAAGAATGTGGCAATACGATACAAATCACAATACTAGGATCACGATACGATATATCACAAGATATCATGATACTGTTAAAAAGACAATTTTTTGTTTTTGTTTGTTTCTTTTATTTTTTAATGATTATTTACTTGAAGAATTGAATTACACAATAAATCTGCACAAATACTAAACACATTTTTATTTGATTCCAACAGGATCTAATGTTATATCACAAACTGTTCCTGTGTTCAAACTGAAATTCTGTTTTACAGACATTACAGTTTCAGATCCTGTTCAAATGTTCAGATTCTATTTGTTCAGAACTAACATCAGAACAGTATTTTTGTGTAATCCCAACAAAGGAACAAACATTATTTAATAAAAGAGTGTGAAATGATCACAAATAAAATATAAACAAAAAATGAAAACAAAAAAACAAAAATGAACCTCCACAATATCTGCATTTGAATAAATACCTAAAAAAACATCGATACAGTACTTTTTAATATTGATACAGTATTGTGAGATGAAATATCGTGATATATTGCAGAGCTGATGTTTTCTTACACCCCTACTCACTACAGCATTAGCTTAAAGAAAGACAATAGGAATAAAACAATAATAATCTATTGTAGGTAATTCCTTTTTCAGACAGGGGTAGTTGTTTGTTTACCTGCTTTACTAGTTTCACCTACTTCCTGTAGCCTTTGTCAGAAGTGTCACATGATGTTGCTGTGACGTGTCTTATTGGCTGCTCAGGAGCATAGGTCAGTCAGCAGGGAGGGTTTACGCCCTCTGCTGGCTGACCTCTTCTCAGGACTGCATCCCAGGTGTTTGACAGGATGTATGCACTGTTGTCCCTGGTCAATGTCCTTGGTGCATGTTTCTGTATCTCAATGGCCTCTTTGATCCAGTGATGGTACTTGTTGCTTTCAGCGCAGATGACCCTGGTGTTATTCCAGTCCATAGTGTGATCTCTTTTGCAGTGGTTAGATATGACTGATTTCAGGTTCTCTTGATGTGCTAGGATGTACTTAATTTCATGGCTGTGTCGTTCTGGTCAGCTGTTCATCGTTTGCTTTCTGACACAAATTCCCCAATACATCAGAATTTCCTTTATTGTCATTTGACAGTACAAAGTACATCAAACGAAATTGAGTTTGATGATTTGGGACATCGGGCCGCTGCTCCTAACTGGTGCGCTACCACAGAACCCTTTTCTTCGAAAGAATTACAGTGAAGATAATGCAAGCACATACATCACATACATAAGACATAAGACATTATAAACACAGTACACGTACGTGGTCACGTGATGGAATTTTTTCAATGGATTTGGTTGTGGGAGGGGGACAGGAAGAGAAGAAGAATGTTGTGAGGCAGACGGAGATGTGGGGGGGGGTAAATGCTTGTATGTGGTGAGTCCTTAAAAGTCTGTTTGTGTCTGAAAAATAAGGGACAGACTTCTGTGTCAGTTCTTCCAGTCCTGTGTCTTGACCTTGGAAGGATGTTTTGACTGCAGTACATCCTCATATCAGTACCTACACTGTTAAACAATAAAATAATACATAAACAATAAAGCACCATAAAGTGAGTTAACCTTACCTTTATTAAGGCGATAAGGCGACTTTGCAAACCCAGTGAAAACCATCCAGTTATATAATGACAAAAAAATTACAACATTTCAGATTGGCCACAGGAAATCTTTATATCTCTGGTCGTTTAGCAGCACCCTGTGCATGTTAAATACTACGGCTGCAATTAACAATAATTTTAAGAACCGATTAATCTATAGATTATTTTAATAACTAATCGATTCATCAGATAAACACAAAAGACTTAATTCTCAAACATCGGTATTTAACCCGAAGCAGTATAGACTTCAGGTATGGTAATGCTGTGTTTCCACTACATGGAACCAGCTCGACTCGGCTCGGCTCGACTCGGTATTCCCGGAGACCGTTTCCATTACAGGATACTACAGACTTTACAGTACCTGGTCGTCATAGCGATGCAGTGCATTATTTCCGTGTCGTCTGCTCAGAGAGTTGCTAATAAACTCGCTTGTTGCGTGTTGTCTCGTCTGAATTTTTACGTCAGCCACCAAAGACTGAATCCCCTCGACTGGCCACGGTGTAGTTTTGGGCTGTTATCAAGTGGATTAACCTACCGCTATATTTAGTGTAAACTTCTGCATCTGTTTTTTTTTAAAACGGCGGGTCACAGAGAAAACTGTCTGACCAATCAGTGGTCTGCAGTGTTTATACATCATGGTTTAGTATCACTTGGAACCTCGGCAGAGGTGATACTCAAAAACTAGTAGCAGATTCCAGGTCTTTTTTCGTAATGGAAACACAAAAAGGCCGAGTCGAGTTGAGCCAGTACCACGTGGTGGAAATGCGGCATTAGTGAGCACTAGCCCGCAACCTAGACTTGTTACGGCTAGAGACTAGCAAGCTGTAGTCTTCATCCAGCTCAGGTTGAAGGCTATCAAATTAATGTTGTGTGATTTAGTTCCAGTCGATGATAGGATAGGTACCATTAGTCTGGTGGATTGATAAACGAAGATAGATGAAAATGTAATTACGACAATAGTGTCTAATAATAACTAGCTAGCGGGCTAAAGTAATCATGGCACGTAAGCTATCCTAAGCTAGGTTTACATGATGTTCCCAGTGGCCACAGCAGCCCTGTTTGCCCCAAACGTAGTGCGCCATGGGATTTTGGCCATTTTTTTCTCCATATTCAAGTTTTGTTATATAAACGGTGTACTACATTTAGTCCAAACAGGGCTGCCCGACACCCGAAGCCTCAGCCATGCTGCTCTGTTTTCACTCCACAGCGTGCGGGCATGCCTCAATACTAATGTGCTCAAGACCCAACGAATCGACTGCCGAATTCGTTGCCAAGTCTTTTAAGAATCTATTTGGACGGATTTAATCAATTTGTTGTTGCAGCACTATTAAATACAGTTAAAAACAACTGGAGTAAGTGTTGACATAAACTACAGGACACTGCAAGAGCATTCTGTTATAATAACAGAAGATTTTCAGACATTTTTGGCTAATATTAGTATGGTTAAAAGGCTCCTCTGCATGTAATTTTCAATGCACCCCCTACAGACCAGCCACTATCAGCTGTCTGTAAACTGTTAGTGTAATGTTAAACCTTTCATGATGTGACATTAATCCGAGGATCATCTGCGCTAAAGCTGCTGAATGTCATGTAAAACAACAGTTTACCTTCTACATCAATACAGCTGTCAGGATAATGACATTTTAGTTGCTGAAATGTCATGCAACTAATTGTATTCAACATTTCAATTATCTTTTTCTGTTAATTTCATGCCAGTATAATTAAGCCAAACAATAGCGTATTTATACTTATACAATAAGACAGTTATTGCTTTTACAGCCTCAAAACAAACAACGGCTCTTCACACTGAGACATATCAAGGACCCTATAACTATTTTAACAGAAGCAAATAATACAGTTTGGACTTTTCGTTAGTAGGATGAACAATGTCAGTCACAGTAAATAAACAAGAGGAGGTTGGAGATCCCAGCTTAAAGGAGTGATATTTTTCTTTTTTTAAGTGGAATTCTTTATTTTCCAGCATTTCTCTCATCACCATTTATTGTAATATTATCTTCTGTATTTTGTTTTTTTTAGTGAAAATCAGGTATTTTCCTATATTTAATTCACATATCATGTAGATGTTCATAAAAGCTCTGTGTAAAGTTGAGGGTTATTATATCAAAAAATAGAGAAAACTGAAGAAAAAGGGACTTTTTCAGCAAAATCTGTCATTAAAGGAGTGATATTTGTCTTTTTTCCTAAATGGAATTCTTCATTCTCCCACATTTCCCTGTGGTCTCCATTAGGCATGTAACGATCTGAAAATTTAATATCACGGTTATTGTGTCCAAAATTATCACGGTTATCATTGTTATCGCGGTATTGTTGTAATGTGTTCAAATGTTCAAAAACTACTTATACACACACTGAAATAATGTAACCAAGGTGTATTTAAAAAAAATAAATAAATAACACACACAATGTACTTTCTGTTGCAGAAACATTAAATATTAACATAAACATCAAACATACAAATGTGCATTAAAGATGGCACGTTATTGCCATAAGAGATATCTGCAACAGGGGTGGGAATTAACAGGATTTGATCAATATCAATACCATTGTCCATTCTGCTTACTAATCCAATTCTGTATCAATTCTCCTATTGATTCCTGAGTGGTTTTTTGAGTGGGAAAAAAAGTAGTTGGACAGGTCATAGTGGAGTTTGTTTGACTATTTTCCAGATCAAACCATTCACAATGTTACACATATATACTATTGGACACACAGAAACAGAAAGTGAAGCACAATCATTATTCCTGAACTGTTTAATGAACAAATGTAAATATTCTGAAAGAATGAGGATTTTTAAACATGTTAGGCTGATCTGATCCAGACTGGTCAGTGGTTCACTCCTGGTGAGTTACAGACAAACCACAACAGTGTCATATGGTTCAGTTCCTCTGGAGGTCAGTCGTTGGATTGCTGCTTCTCCAGGAAATGAGCATCACTGTGATTTTCAAAGTGCGGTAATCGAACACTGTTATCATGATAATTAGAATTTAAACGCTAATACTAACCGTCGGAAATTTTTACCGCGGTTTATCATTATACGGGTAATCGTTACATCCCTAGTCTCCATGAACTGTAAATGCTCTGCTTGGGTCTGAATCCTTCATTCATTCAACTCCACAGGTCCATCTTCAACCCTGCTTCTGAGTAATGACACCAGAAAAGTGGTTTGGTGCGCTGGCCCTTGTTACGTCCCAGCCAAGGGGTTTGCCGAGATGTACATAATATGCTCTCTTTGTCCTCTCCCAGCTCCCAAGCACACAAGTCAGTCCAAAAGTAAAGTTCACAGTATTTATTTTTAAACAACTAAAGGAGGGTTAGGGGAGGGCTCGGCTAAAACAACAAACAAAAAGTCTTCTTCAAGGTTCAAACTAAATTTCTTGGATCAACGACAGTGGATAAAATGAACAAAAATTATAAAAACCTTACGAAAGAATAAATAAAGTGGGGAAAAATGAGCAAAAAATTGATGAAAATCAAGTAAAAAAAAAAAAAAAAGAAGAAAATAGGCAACAAAATGAAAAGAGCCACGGTAAGTAATAAAATGAAGAAAAATTAATTATAAATCAACAAAATAATAAGTAACGTTAACAAAATACTGAACAAAATTGAACAACATTGATTCCCCAGTAAAACCCATGCAGTTGGATCAATGACAGTGGATGGACACACTGGGTTTATGTTCAATTAATAAAAGATTTTACTGAAAAAGTCACTTTTTCTGCAGTTTTCTCTGTTTTTGATATAATAAGAACAAATACGGGGAAGCTGTTTAGTCCATCACACAGTGGATCGTCAAACTCAGGTCTTTCACTAAAAATGCACTAAAGAAAAATCTCTGAATAAGATAAACAAAGACTAGACTATCAGTGATCAGCAGCTTCAAATCAAATAACACGTACACCTGGTAAAGAAAGGTTTGTTATTTATTTACATGTCACATCCAATAAGATGGTAAGAAAATAGCAATTATATGGAGAGATGAGCAAAAAAAAAAGACATTAATCACCAAACTAACATCAATGTGAACTTTTTAAAACAGAAAATAATCTTCTGCTTAAAGGTTGAGGTGCTCACTATGCAGTTAATTAATTCCAGTCTGAATAAGGATAATGCAGATGTCGATTGAAGTGGGGGCGTCAAATGTTCCAACAGGATGGTCCTTGATATTTCAGTGAATATTTATTGAACAGAAGTCCAGCAGTATGTTGGGTGAAAGTCTGCACAGCTCTTTTGAATAGTTCTGAATGTCTGAAGTTAAAAGGAAACTTTGGAGAAACACTTTGAAGGTCATGAGTTATGTGAACACACACAGGTCTGGTAAACATTCACATAAAAAGCTGACAGAAGTTTGTATTTTCTCAAAGTAGGAAAAAAAAAAGAAACAAGACAGATTTGGCATCAATAACTTAAAAACACATTTACAGATTTTATGAAGTATAAAAACAAACTAGACTGCACTCAAAAGAGGTTTTAACTCACAACTGGTACCTGTTTAGAAAACCCAACTAGTGTTTTTTATATGAGATACAACACACAAACTTTCTAAAATATAGAAGAAAAACTCACATTATAGTGTATTTGCACAGCCTGGCCAAAATAAAGTCTGTATGTGGATTTATCTAAGCTGATAGTTTAGATCACAGGTGTCAAACATACGGCCCGGGGGCCAAAACCGGACCCCCGCAGGGTCCAGTCTGGCCTGTAGGATGAATTTGTGTAATGCAAAAATTACTGAAGATATTAATAATCAAGGATGTTAAAATCATTTTCGGTCATTTCAATCTAAAAATGATCAGACCAGTAAAATACTATCAGAATAACCTATAAATATTGAAAACTGTAAATTTGTCTCTTTGTTTTAGTGTAAAAAAAAAAAGTAAAATTACACAAAAATGTTTACATTTACAGACTAGCCTTTTGCAAAAAATATGAATATCTGAAATGTCTTAGAGCTGGAGGAGGTGTCTGGAGAGAGGGAAGTCTGGGCATCCCTGCTTAGACTGTTACCCCCATGACCCGGCCCCGGATAAAGCGGAAGATAATGGATGGATGGATGAAATGTCTTAAGAGAAGTATGACTGACCCATTAGTTGGGCCGGATTTGACCCCCGGGCCGCATGTTTGACACCTGTGATGTAAACGTACTAGGCTTGCGCTAGCCTATCGCCACATCACCATTGGCGATGCGTTTTCCTGGTTGGCGAAGTTGTTTCCAACCCGAGGACCCACAGTGGCGAAGGTATTTTTTAGTAAAATCAACCAACTTACATCTCTGATGGAAAATGTCTGAGTGATAACCAAGGAAAATAACAAATGCAGTCTCCACGACTGAAGAGCGCTGCCGAGAGAGATCGAACTCACCCGAACATTTCCGATTTTTTACGAATTCACACTGTACACGTCACTTGTGGGAAGTTACCGCTCGTTCATTTCATCATGTACAACATCTGTTGAAAGCACGGAGCGGTGCAGACCGCCACCAGCGGAAGTGAAAACCAAACTTATTACTCATTTCTCTTTTCCTGCTGAAGCTTCACTTTTAAACCTTACCAGCGAAAACGCTGCAGTATTAGTATCACATTAGTGTTCCCTCTGTCGTCTCCATGTTTGTTATTACTGACTTTCTTCTTCTCATTAAACTTTCCTCTTCTTCGTGGTATTTGTCCAGTATGGTTAATTCAGAGCAGCGCCCCCTGGTGGATTAATTGACAAACGCTCATTCCAACACATTAAATGTCAGTAGCAGCACTTTGTTCCAGTCAGACTAATGGCAGGAGTACTTTCTAGTCTAAATAAAATAATTTCCAGAGTCCATATCTGTCCATATTTAATTACCAAATGACTTTATGATTAATCATGTCTCGCTGGTAAATTTATTTTATATTGAATCTCATATTGAATCTCATGAACATCAGTGGTCAGAATAATTGTATTTATAAGTCTCATTTATTGTTTTGTTATGCATTAGGTTAGAAATAAAAATAGTTTAGATGAAAATGTTGACTTAAGTAAATTTTTTTTTTTTTTTTAAACTGAAGCCAGATTGAACATACTTTTAGCTCAAAATGCACCGGAATGCAGGAAAAAGATTTAATTTTTCCCAAAATTTTCTGGGGGAGCTATTCTCGTTGCCGCGGTCTGCTATGTGCCCCGCTGCAGGGACCCAGACTGGACCCAGGCTAGACCCAGGCTGGACCCAGGCTGGACCCAGGCTAGACCCAGGCTAGACCCAGACTGGACCCAGGCTGGACCCAGGCTAGACCCAGACTGGACCCAGACTGGACCCAGGCTAGACCCAGGCTGGACCCAGGCTGGACCCAGGCTAGACCCAGGCTAGACCCAGACTGGCTGTGGCTTTTTGTGGCTGCACTCATTTCTACTAATGTAGCCACAGTGGCTGGATCTTTCATTTTCCTAGCGCAAGCACAGACGTATGAGCACTGTACTGTACTGTACTGCCCATACAGCACCTACATAATGTGAATATGTCTTTATGGAAGTATTACTACATTTGTCTTATTAATGGTTGTTTAGTTCAAATGTATTTAAATTAGCATTATTTGTTGGTAAAGCCTGGAAAAAGCAGCAGACGTGTTTGTTTAAATAGGTCAGTACATTGTTTTGTTTATATCTATTGTGCCTGTTGTCTGGTGTTTGATCTTTGGTTTGTATTTTTGGTGTCTTATAAGCCCATGTAAGGGCTGGGCATGTTTTTATGCAAGATACAATGATAAAAACATTCATTCGTTCATTCATTCACCACACATTGACCTCTGAAGACTGTCTACATTCCAAACAGTGGAAATAATTATTTCATGACACTGTTAGTTTACGCAAGAAATTACAGCTCTCAGAACAAATGTGCACACCGGTATAACACCCCGCCGCAGACATTTCACAGACTGAAGAACAGCGAAGTTATGAGATTATTATAGAAATGTCACGTCTCAAATCAACCCCAACACGTGAGCCATACCGGTGTGCAGATCTTTTTCTCGTCTTACTTCTGTTACATCGTTCATCTGGCATTTTTCACTGTGAGGATGTGCATGTCTCAGTGTTGTTTTCTAGAATTTACAGTAATGACAGCAAAGCCTCCACTTATTATCTACTGTTACATATCCTTTAGCAAAGATACACTCAATTATTCAACTACACAGAGTGCCGGTGGAGACAGTTTCACTAAAAAAACACCACGTTAGTTCAATATACAGAGAAGAAAATGCACAACTGGAACCTACTGTCAAATCATTAAACAACAAAAGAATATAGATTAAAAAGATTCTTTTGGTTGGATATGTTATTTATCTACAGTCTTCTCTCCCCTTTATTTTTGTTGTTTTTATTGTTGAAATGATCATATATATTGATTTCTCCTTCTCTTTTCTTCAGATAAAACAAGAAAATACAGTGAAATATGTGCACAGACACATAAAAAACTCAACTAAATGCATTGTAAAGGTCAAAGTCACTGTTTATTGTGACCTCTGACCTCGTGACAAGAAACAGCACAAACAATTAGAAACATCTGACATGTGTTGAATGAAACCTAGTGTAAAACATCAGAAGATTAATGCCATAAATCTGATATTATCCGAACAAAAGGCTTAAAGACATGTTAATGCAAAGGGAGGTCACAGTAAATATGAACACTTTGGTTTATAGAAGCTGTTTTAAACTCATACTTTTCGTACTTCATATATATGAGATGAGATCGAAATACAGAGACTAATGCATATATTCAAGAGACTCAAGATTTTTTTTTTTTATGTCACATGTAGCTGTACATGTACACTCACAGTGAAATGGAATGGCAACAAGCACCCCTGTGCAAATTGTGCACAGCTTAGAAGATAAAATATATGTGTAATATAAAATGTACATATGAATATACAGTGTAAACAGCAGTATATGTGCCAATACGTTACAAAATGCGCAATTTTTGTTTGTTTGTTTGTGTGTGTGGGGGGGGGCTAAGTGTTATGTTGGCGGTCCTGACAGAGCAGCACAGCCAACAACCTAGAGGGGGCGGGGTCTGAAGTGTCTCATGTGCATTTAAAGGGACAGCGCTCCAAACCACCTTTCTGGTGTCATTCCTCAGAAATAGGGTTGAAGATGGACATATGGAGTTGAATGAATGAAGGATTCAGAGCCAAGCAGAGCATTTACAGTTGATGGAGACCACAGGGAAATGTCGGAAAATGAAGAATTCCAGTTAAAAAAAGTAAAATATCACTCCTGTAATGACAGATTTTGCTGAAAAAGTCAGTTTTTCATTGGTTTTCTCTATTTTTTGATATAATAACCCTCAACTTTAATCTGAAACCCATGTATTTTCATTAATGATAGTGATTGGAGATGCTTGTTTTTATGTTCACTCAGTGATATTTTTGGCTGAAAAAGTCGCTATTTCTTCAGTTTTCTGTGTTTCTGATATAATAACCCTCAATTTTACTCTGAGCTTTTATGAACATCTACATGATCAGTGAATTAAATGTATGAAAATACATGATTTTCACTAGTAAAAAATAAAATACAGTAGATAATATTACAATAAATGGAGATAAATCACTTAAGGATGGTTAAATATAGAGAAAAATTTATTTGTGAACTGCCATAAATGCCTCACTGGGCCCTTATGGGTTAATATGTTTGGTGTTGTTCCATGTTTGTGTTAAATGTATGACCTGAGGAACAACAGCTGCTTCGGTGTAAAAGCCAACGAGGATCTGAACAAACAAATTAAATCAGGAAGTACTGAGTATAAATAAAGACATAATAAACTATCAGTGCGGTTAGTATTTCAGAGGTAAGTACAGACTAATTGACTATGAACATAATCTTATTGACTTCGAAGGAACTGTAAGAAGGGTTTGTAATATACAGACTACGGCATATTTTTAGACGATACAAGGCTTTTTAAAATGATTCTGCAAACATAAATTGATATTTTCCACTGCCGCTTGCGTTGCGAGTATTTCACAGTAGCCGCTTACTTTGGATAAATTCATCTGAGAAATAGCCGGTGATTATAGAGTAGTAGCGTATTTCAGATTAAAGCTAAACCCAGACATTCCTAAAATCAATTTAACACTCTTAAGAAATGAGTAATCAGCTCATGCTCGCTCCTATCTTACTTTTTGGAGGATGACTACATTTTCATGGCTGTTGGGAGAGTAGGATTAATGGGCGCTTTTGGTGCCTAAAGGCGCATTTCCATTCCAGGGCAATAATTCTAATCTAATTACTTGAATCCACTCAAAGCAGTGGGTCATTGATCAGCAGGCCTTATCAAGTGAATAAAGTTATTGATCTGGACAAGGATATTTCTTCCTAACGCTGTTTCGTTGTCGTCAGCGTGTGATTTAAGCCCCGGCGCCCGTTTTCCCCATCTCGTTCTAGTTGACTTTGCGGGGGCAGGACAGAACACGAGCAGGGTTCGGACTGGGACTGGGGATAGTGTCGGTGGTCACATCAATGACGGTGTTCATTTTCAGGCCTCATTGAGCTGTGAAAAGTCGTAATAAAACAGATGGCTTCCCATTTCCAGGCCTGTCGCAGATGCTGGGGGTTGCAGTGGATCGCTGGTGCTGTTCTTGGACAGTCACCGCCGCCTCTGCCTGTGGAAACGCATCTAGTTACAACGGCATTGTATATTTAATTACGGTGTTGTGCAGTACAATAGCGCTGACAAACGAGGACAAACGGCTGAGAAATTATTCTTAGAAGATTATGAGGACTGTTTAGCCCTTCTGCTTTGTTGGTGAATGCTTACTTTTGATCTTGTTTTCTGTCTTTTTTTTTTTTTTTTAAATAATTACGCTGCCATTGTTGGTCTTTGTTGGTTAGTTTCCCTTCATTGTCGTCCGTCCTTGGAAAATTAACTGTTTCCTCTGGGTTTCTGCACAAAGGATCCTTTTCTGGACCGACTGGGACGCCACTTTCCCCCGAATCGAGGCTGCATCCATGAGCGGAGGAGGGAGGCACATTGTTTTCAAGGACATGGAGATCGGAGCCTGGCCCAATGGACTGACGCTGGATCATCTGGAGAAGAGGATCGTCTGGACAGATGCACGGTATGACACTCGAGGTTTTAAACCAGGGGTCTCTAACTCGCAACCTGGGGGCATACTGAGGCCTGCGGGATGATATTTATGGCCCTCTGCTTGACATCAAAGTTTTTTAACCCTTTCATGCATAGTGGTCACTACAGTGGACAGTTACTCTCCAGCTTTAATCTTATATATTCATGGGTTTTGTTGTTTTAGTTCCATATCAACCAATACAGCGGACACTTATGCATCATCTCATAAACTACAGTTCATACCATTACTGTAACTTTGCTGTTCTTGATTGGTTCTTGAGTGGAAATCAATTGTTAATATTTATTTTTTGCATATTATCTCCATGAAGTGAGTTATAACTAGTATTAAAATATGTTAAAATGTGAGAAAACATCAGATTAGCTGCATTAAACATGGTTTCATTTCACTGTTTTCATATCACTTTATGATATTGGGTTTTAAATACATGTTTCTTGCTTCAAGAATAAAATTCATAGTGTAGCTGAGTGGACATTTTTGTAACTCTATGAAAAACAGGTTGATTTAAAAAAAAAAAAAAAAAAATCAATCACATTGTTTTTTTTTCATGCTTAAAGAGGAATAAAAACACTCAGGAAAAAAAATCTTGATTAAGGTTCTAATAATTCATGCATGAAAGGGTTAATGTTAGTGCGACCCACACGTAGTTCTCAAACACACCTTTTTGCTGAGTCTTGCCATGCTTTAATTTTATTTATTTTTATAACTTATGGGCTACTATAGATCACAGGTGTCAAACATGCGGCCCGGGGACCAAATCCGGCCCGCCAAAGGGTCCAATCCGGCCCACGGGATGAATTTGTGAAATGCAAAAATTACACTGAAGATATTAACGATCAGTGGTGTCAGTGTCATTTTAATTCAGGTTCCACATACAGACACATACAGTCCAATTAGATTTCAAGTGGGTCAGAACCAGTAAAATATTATCATAATAACCTATAAATAATGACAGCCCCAAATTTTCTCTTTGTTTTTTTGGTGTAAAGAAGTAAAATTATATGAAAATGTTTACATTACCAAACTATACTTTTACCAAATATGTGAATAACCTGAACAAATATGAACAAATGGAAATGTGTTAAGAAAAGTAAATGCCATTTGACCAATATTCTGCCTGTTACTAAATATTTTGTGCGATTGTAATGCACATGTGTAAATGATAAACTGATAAACAGAGGCAGAATATTGTTCAAATTGCACTCGTTTTTCTTAAGATAATTGAAGTTGTTCATGTTATTCAGATTTTTAAGGAAACTTTGTAGATGTAAACCTGATCATAATATAATTTTACTTTTTTCACTGTTATTATTTTACTGGTCCGGCCCACTGGAGATACAATAACACAAGACATCCATACAAACCACTCACATACACTTTTTTATTCACCTCACACAGTCAGATTTGCATTATCAACCGTTTTTGATATAAACTATAATATTTATATGCACTTTAAATATTTACTACAAATACAATGATCAATAAATGTGATATCTCCTAATCATGATAATTAATTAATTACAATAATATCTTATTTTATGCGTACTTCTTTGTTATAACTGCATGTTATATAGATATACACGTATTCAGATAATGTTCTATATTTTGATATCGTAGTGGATTTATACATTCTTTTAAATGCACAAATTGAAGAAGACATTCTTAAATTTGGATCCATATTATTCCACAGATGGACCCTCTAACACAGATACACTGGCTTTTTATGTTTGTTCTGCACTTCATTTTCTTGTAGATTTCAGTTCCCCTTTAATTCTAATTCCTTTGCCTGGGCTCAAACATCTCCTGGCGACTGCAGGGGAGCATATGGTCATGGGCATCATGGAACGTCATTATTCAACTAGACATGCTGAGGAGTTTACAAAATACCAGAGATGAGAGAAAGAACCGGGTCGCCAATCTGAAAAAAATGTCTATTGAGGCAACAAGATTTATTCAAGAAAGCAAACAAAGAGAATGAAGCAGCAGTCGAAGCTAGCTACGTGGTGAGTGAGATGATTTCTAGGGCCGGAAAGACATTCATAGGAGAGTTCATCAAAAAAATGTATGTTACTAGCTGCAAGTAACGTAAAGAAACCCTTTTTTTTTTGTGGAAACTTGACCCAGACTTTACCTCCAGCGGCCCCCAGGTCAGTAGAGTTTCAGACCTCTGTTTTAAAGCATTCACATACTTCACACTTTTACACCTTTAATGCAAACTGTCTGCTATGATAGACAGTCCAGAATCTAGTCTATATATGTGTGTTCACGAGCAAAAATGAAAGTTGTATTTCCACTCTCCCCTGGGGCTTAAATAATGGAGGTACATGCAGTATTTAGAGCTCTCACTACAGTGTCCATATTTAGTCCAAAGTGGGTCTTGAACAATTTAACAGTTCCATCAGTGGACTCGGTTTCACTCGGATGTTGCTTTCCCTTTCGGCTGCATGTGAAGAGCAGGTTAAACTTTGATACGACCCCTTTTCCATCTGGTCTCTTTTCAAACAGCTCTGACGCTATTTTCTCCGCACTCTACGACGGCACCGGGGTCATCGAGATCCTCAGGGGTCACGAGTACCTGTCCCATCCCTTTGCCGTCTCCCTCTTCGGGGGCAACGTCTACTGGACGGACTGGAGGACCAACACTTTGGCCAGAGCCAATAAGTGGACGGGGCAGAATGTCACCGTCATCCAGAAGACCAGCGCTCAGCCTTTTGACTTGCAGATCTTCCACCCGAGCAGACAGCCACAAGGTGAGAACCCTTCGACCGAGTTTACTGTGGGGGATAAAACACTCAGAAAAATAGGACCATTAACCGCTGTAGCTGCAGCCGGGCCCGTATAATTCAGCCGTTTCTGTTCTCCAAGGATGTGCGAAGTAGAACCGTTTAATACTAAAACTCGCACTCGGTCACATCACACAGCTGCATACAAAAAAGAAACTGATGAGACTGAGCTGCACACACAAAAAAATCCTGTTTGATCTACCTACAATAAATAAGATTCTGTTTTGCATCACATTATGTAGATGAACAAGACTAGTATTTGTAGAAACCACTTATTTATTACATTTATTATTTTTAAGATGTAAATTCGTTTGTAACTCAGGTCATTTTAATTGTAGTCAATTATGAGCGTTTGATTTACTTTGTGTTTTTAAGATGAAACCCACGCATTTTTTTTTTTTTTTTTGTAATTTTTACCTCCGCCAAGGAGGTTATGTTTTTGTCGGCGTTGGTTTGTCTGTCTGTCTGTCTGTGTGCAAGAGAACTCAAAAAGTTATGGATGGATTTGGATGAAAATTTCAGGAAATGTTGATACTGGCACAAGGAAAAAATGATTACATTTTGGTGATGGGTGGGGGGGCCTCTGATCTGCCTTGGCGGAGGTCTGCGCTCTACGAGTGCTTTTCTAGAAAAGACAGCGCAGACCTCCGCCAAGGCAGATCAGAGCCCCCCCACCCCCCCTCCACCAAATTTAATCATTTGTTCCTTGTGCCAGTATCAACATTTCCTGAAATTTTCATCCAAATCCGCAGCACTGATCTGCCTTGGTGGAGGTCTGCGCTCTCCGAGTGCTTCTAGCTTATTAGTATTTGGGTGCTTTTATGAAACTGGGTTTATTTTAGTATCTGTCACTTTACCAGCTTTTTTAGACCCAATAATAAAAGGTGAATGTAGACATATTTCCCCCCAGGATGGACCTAATGATGACCTCAGATAAATGCAAAAAAAATAAATAAATAAATAAATAAATAAATAAATCCTCTTGCTTTGATCCATCCCCTAATTAATTAATTTTTAATCAAATGTTGGGTCCAAAAATAGGACCCAAATATGGACATTAAGGGGCCGTTTACACGGCGTAGGATTCAGTCGACTCCGGGAAGATTTCATCGCGGATTAGCCTTCTGTTACCATGGAAACGGTGCCTAGAGTGCCTGAATCCGGAAACTTTTGATACCAGGGTCCAGGGTGGAATGTTATCGATACTCTCCGCATTTCAGCTCCGTGTTAACGCAAATCGGAACGTTCCGGGGTAAAATATGACGTCACCGCATACGCGCGCAGCCAAGAACCGCCAGTTAACCCACTCCAGGCCAGTTGGTGGCGGTAATGCGCCTCCAAGCTGGTTTGCCAGCCTCTATGACACAATAAAGCTGCAGAAAAAGAAGGAACAACCACAACAACAATGGCCGGTGTCAGAACAACATACGTGCTGCTAACTGTGTTCAGCTCGTCTGTCCAGACAAAGAAGTCCTGCGTCTTTGTACAACCACTCGCCATTGTTGTTTGTAAATAGTGTTGTCCACCTCTTCTTCTTCTTCTTCTTCTTTTTCTTCTTCTCCTCATTTAAAGGCTGTCTAAACCGGAAATCGTGTGTTCGCAGGTGCGTGTTTTACCGCCACTGTTTCACTACAGCTCTACATCGCCAGCTACTGGTCTGGCATGGCCACTACAGCGTATTCAGCCGTCCTCGGGGACTCATGTTAACGCAGATCGTTATCATAGTGGCTTCGTCTTAACGCGGAATGATTTTATAACGCAAAGGAGAAATCTTTGCGGAGTGTTGTCGTGTAAACGTACGTTAAATCTCTCTAGGTGTCAGTGCATTAGATGAAAACATGTCTGTAAATGGTCTTCTATAGACTCTAAATAAAGACACTGGGTCATATCTGATGACCATAAAAAGACGAGAAACTGCATTATTTTTCTTCAGACATTTCAGATTGTTCATGTTATTCAGATTTTGTAAACATTTTCATGATGTAATTAGACTTTTTTCACTGTTATTATTCTGCTGGTCCGGTCCACTGGAGATCATACTGGGCTGAACGTGGCCCCTGAACTCAAATCAGTTTGACAGCCCTGCTCTAGAGCACCTGTCAGAAAGTATTTTTCTATCAAAGCTCTTTGTTTTGATCTGCCACTGGCCGTCCCTCTGCTGACATTCACAGCATCACATCTGTGTTTCCACTGCTGTGTTTTTGTTGTTCCTGTAACGCCAGCACTGACACGCTGAAAGATCATGTTTTCTTTGAAAGTCAGCCGTTTGCACACGGCACAACACCTGCCCTTTTATGGTGTGTAGTGGGCGTGGTCACATATGCTAATTACAACCAATTGGCCACACCTGTTCCATTTACAATCAAGTGAGATTCAACATTCATCACAGCTGCATGAGAGCAGATCTGGACGGTAAGAATGACAAAAACAGGAAAAAAGAGAGAAAATATGAGAGAAATTTAAGAAAATGGTACTGCATCAGGTCCATTATGTCATAGAATAGAATAGAATAGAATAGAGTAACTTTTATTGTCATTGTGCTACTCCAGTCAGTACAACAGTAATAACAGAACACAAGTACTTTAGAAAATAAGAATAACCTCCTTAGACCCAGCAAAGTGAAAGTTTTACCTTCTTTACATTAAACAATTGTCTTGATTTGAAACTGGAGAATGCAACAGTTTTTTCAGACACATTTCTAAAATTATTTTTGTTATTTTTATTTATTTTTTTAATGGAATGTCCTTTGCATTTGACAGCATTTTTTAAGTAAAACTGTCAAACTTTTGTCCCTTACAGAGGAGAAAAACACATTGCTGGGTCTCAGGAGGATAGCGTAGAATAAAGTACAATAAAAACAAAAAAAAAAGACAAAATCTGAATAGACACAATATTTACAGTATTAACAGTATGTGACAGTACGTATATGTTACCCTCTCTCCGTCCTGCGTTCAGCCTCTGCTGGCACCGACTCTGCGTTGTGTTTAGGATGGAATTGTATAAGGGTGCAGACAAAGACTCAGAACGCTGTAGACGATGGAGACGTCGGCTTTACTCTGTTACTTGCATGAGGTTTACACTCTCAGACACTACAGAAAACAGGAAAAGAACTGATTGGCTTTTGCTCACATTCAATCTCTGCATATCTCAACATCAGAAAACAAACTGGTGGGGCCACATGGAGCTAACACTCCCCAAAACAGCTACATTAGCACGTACAGAGTTAACATTAACACTGCATGTAAAATCTGTCTGTGCTAAACAACAAAATGTTACTGACACAATAATCACCCTTTAAACCAGGGATTTCAAACTCATGTTAGCTCAGGAACCACATTAAGCCAAATTTGATCTGCAGTGGGCCGGACCTGTAAAATAATAACATAATAATATATAAATAATGTCAACTCCAAACTTTCCTCTATGTTTTAGAGCGAAAAAAGTAAAATTATGCCATCAAAATGTTTACATCTATCAGCTATCCTTTAAAATAATGTGAATATCATGAACAAACTGAAATTTCTTAAGAAAACTCAATTTCAACAATATTATGTCTCAGTTTATCATTTACACATGTACATTACAACTTACAGATCACAGTGGATCTACAAATACACAAAACATTTAATAACAGGAAGAATGTGGGAAAACTTGCACTTCAGACATTTCAAAATGTTCATATTTGTTCAGGTAATTCACGTTTTTGCGAAATGGTAGTTTGTTTTAGTGTAAATACAGTAAAAAGACATGAAAATTTTTACATTTACAAAGACAAAAATTTGGAGTTGTGAGTATTTATAGGTTATTCTGATAGTATTTTACTGATCCGACCCATTTGAGATTAAATGTGGAACCTGAATTAAAATGATTAATATCTTCAGTATAATTTTTGCATTTCACAAATTCATCCAAAGGGCCCGACTGGACCCTTTGGCGGGCCAGATTTGGCCCCCGGGCCACATGTTTGACACCTGTGCCTTAAATCATCATATTTAACACTTAATCAACACAGATGGAGACTTTAACTTTAGGATTTTTTGCTATTAACTGACAGAGTGAAACCATACAGATAGTTTATTTTCAGAAAACAGGAAAAGAACTGGCCCTATGGTAGCCTTGGAGAGCCAAAAAAGCAAAAGTACCGTGCATTAAAGCGTGAAAACTAATCAAACACTGCCCCCTTCTGGCGGCACTAGAACACTTTCCCTATATATATCTATGAACAATATCAATAATATTAACAGTATGTATATCTGTGAACTTAAGTCGAAAATAGTGCATGTATATTTAATAATTTTCATGTGCTGCATCAGCTGATAGTTTACATTACTGTTAGCTCTGTTAGCTTAGCTCTGTATTTAGACTGAAACGGCCACAGTAAAACCACTAATCCTCTGTTTTCTGTTCAGTTTGTGTCATCATTAACTGAACAAAAGATTTGTTTGAATCCAACAAGACAAGGTCAGAACTGTCACAAATTAGCAAAGATAAGAACATCCCATAATAACTGTATGCCTACATAAGACTCAGAATCAGACTCACCTGTGCAGAAGAACTCCATTCTTTCCATTCCGAGCCCTGACTCCAGAGCAGTAGTGTTTGATGGTACTTGGCCGGTCTGGATGTAAAGTCTATGGGTGGTTTCAGACACAGACTCTGCCCTCTGTCTGGATTTTCTACTTTCCTTCTTGTTTTGCTGTGTTTATGACGTCTCTAGACATTAACCTTTGGGCAGTGAGTTTGTATCTCCAGCCAGTAACAGCATTGCACAGCGTGTGTTGGCAGGTGGAACAATATCGAACAAAACGACTTATTTTTATTTATTTCATGGTGCTTTCCTGTTGCTGCTCTCCATTCTAACTGCTCTATTCTTAATGTGGTGAAGTTTTGTCTGAGTTACAAAACTCAGCCTGTGAAATGCAGACAGGAGGAAGCATAGGCAAACAGTTCCGTTCCCTGAAGAACATTCACACAAAGCTTCATGACAGTAGTCCATTTTCCGCTGACCATCAACTTGCGCAAATATGGGTCTTTCCATGAAACTGGGTTTATTTTAGTATCTATATTCCATCTTTTTCGACCCAATAATAAAAGGTAAATGTAGACATATTTCCCCCTGGGATGGACCTAATGATCACCTCAGATAAATGCAAAAAAAAAAAAATTATACTCTTACTCTGATCCATCCCATAATTAATGAATTTATATTCAAATATTGGGTCCAAAAATTGGACCCAAATATGGACATTAAATCTCCCTAGGTGTCAGTGCATTAGATGTGTAAACATGTGTGTAAATGCTCTTCTATAGACTCTAAATACAGACACTGTTCAATGTGTGGATCCTACTGGTTTTTCTAATCCACACATGTGGGTCTGGCATCAATCTCAGTCTCATTCCAGGTTTGATGTGGAACCCATTGTGTCCACTGGTGTTACATGCAGAACCTGAACATTTAAACACTAAAAGATCATGAATTATTTTACATGAGCGGTCATTTTTGTGAAGCACTCTACCTTGAATAATTAGTTCAATTCCCAAAATGTACCTGTGAGAGAATACAAGGATATTTAAAAAAAATAGTAGCACATAATTGTCGTGTCCTTTTTACTGTGTACCATGTGGATTTTTGTACAAATAAAAATGCGTTTTATCTGAAAAATACTTTATTTTATTTCAATAAATATTTATTTTTAAGATAGACCCAAAGTGCTTCCAAACCTGCTTCATAACATTAGTCTACATCTGAGTTGAATTTTTAGCCCCTCTGCCCTGCTTTAAGGACCACTTTCAGAGAACCACCCAGATAACTTGCGCATTAAAATTTGCCTAATGGAAAAACAACAATTTCGCCTAAACCAGTGTTTTCCAACCTTGGGGTCGGGACCCCACGTGGGGTCGCCTGGAATTCAAATAGGGTCGCCTGAAATTTCATGTAATTGATAAAAATAAAACCATACTAATAAAAAATATATGGTGAGTTGACAGAGACAATCCCAATCCATAAAAGACATGACAAACTGTGAGTCTGAAACTGCAGCACTGTGGTTCTGTTTCTGTGTCAAATGTTCATTGTGGTCAGTTTCAGATGCTGCAGCTCTTTCATAATTCATAGTTTCAGTTCTTGTTTGTTCAGTTTTAATTGTCCTCCTTGTAAATCACAGCTGGACTGACTGTACATATCCTGACCAAGGAAAATCACATTCTCCCTTTGTGCAGTAATCTACACCTGGATTTACTGCCTCCGTCCAGAACAATATACATTATAAAGACTAAATGTCCTCTAAAATGAACGTTTATTTGCAACACAGTATAGCAAATTATTACATGATCAGAAACATTAATTTTAGCAAAAAAAATTATTCCATTTTGAATGTCTGGGGTCGCCACAAATTTGTGATGTTAAAATGGGGTCACAAGCCAAAAAAGTTGGAACCACTGGTCTAAACTCTAGATTTTCAATGAAGTTTTTGCGCTTCTAAGAGGTGGTTTTTCAGACGTAGTGAAATTGATATATCACGCAAACCTGCAATGGAAAGACCTTTTAGCACAACTAGTCACATTAACAAAAATCCTGGATATGGATGGATGTTACATAAGGACACACCAGAAAACCCAATCATTTTTAATTTAGTAGGAGATAGAGGGGTAACGAGCATTCTAGATTCCAAACAACAGAGAAATGTGAACCTTTTCCAGGACCTAGAGGGTGCTATGAGAGAAATGTGAATATATCTGTGAAATCAATGTGATGTGTTCGTTGTCATGTTTATGGAATGACTTCTCATGCCATCTTGCGATAAAAAATAAACAAATTATCACATTTGTGATTTAATGGAAAAACTGACATTGCGCACTTCTGTTTTTCAGGCCTTTAGTAAATATCGGTAAAGTTTTTTGCATGCCCGATGGAAAAGCAACTAGTGTAGCTGTTTTTGTTAGTGATTTACGCTGCATTCCAGAGTACGGGGAGGTCGAATATATCTCACTTGGAGTTAACTCCATCCCACCCCAAAGTATTCCAGGTGATCCATGTTGAACATAAACAACAAACATGGAGATTGCAGATCTAAGCTTCTGCATTTGCTTCGTTACTGAAGAGGCATTTTGACTGTCAACGCTACAGTGTTGTCATATACGCAAATGAGATGGAAGAAGTAAACTGACAGATGACCTAATTATACATTGTGAAGTGTGTTTCATCGCCACCTTTCACACTGTGCGTCGCCCTTGTTGTGTTGATGTCACATCGTAGTTCGTGGTGAGGTCAGGGTACTTCTGTCTGGCCTCATTTTACATCAAGGACCTCCAGCTTTGAATGGCGTTACAATGCGATTTACCGAGTTGGATGTCGGAAACTTCCACCTCCCAACACTCTGGAATGCAGCATAACACCATAACCGCTGTGAGATAATAAGAAAATTCCAGCTTTATTTTTCTACTTCAGTGCTTTTTTTCATGCATAACTTCCAAGTAAATGTTGAAGTGCTGAACGTTCAAGAGAATTATAACATGTTAACATTCAACACGCATTTATTTACTGTTAAAATCACAGATGGAACGATGCTGCATACTCCACAGTTTTTTGTTTTTTTTTTTCATTTGGTATCTCTGTAATAATCTCTGTCTAATATCACAAGGTGTAAAAAAAATTAATAAATGTAGTGTAATGCCGACCTTAACCTTTACCCTCATTCTTTCCTGCCTAATATTGAACATGAATGGAAAAGTATTCGTTCAGTTAATGGCACCTTTGGAATGTGATTTTCTCACCACCTAAATTACTCAAAATGCTTCCAGCTTCTATATTAAAACTAACAAAAACTCAAGCAATGGCAGGAAATTCTAATTAATAATAGTGTGTTATGATGACTGGGAAATAAATTGAATATTTTAAAATACTTTAAATGCCTCTGGATGTGTCTCAGTGGAATAAGTAACACATTTTGACCATAAAACACACTCTTCTATCTGATGGAAAACCTATAAATGAGAGCCAGGTTTTAGTTGATATGTGGAAAAGCTTACAGAGTCAAATCTGTTTATTCCCATATCTGTTTTTTTTTTTTTCCTGTGAATAGGTGGGTTGGAATTGGTGTGTAATTGATTTAAAGCAGATCTGCCAAAACAAAACATCAGAATAAAAAGCCATTTTGGCCGTTTGTTCGATGGATCAGACTCCATTAGATTTGCCAAGATGCAAATTGATCCCGCTCGGCGTTCTTCACGCATACGCCGCCATCTTTAAAAAGACAGTTTTTACAGTGTCAATCGGTTTTACATCTATTTAAGTGATTCCGCCGCTTCCTCTGTGTCACAACTTAATTTGCTTGTTTCCTTCCTGCGTCTCCATTCTCATTCAACTGTCTCGACTGTTCACCGTAGATAAGTGTGAACAAATGGAGGCTGCTTTTCCCAAGAAGACAGTAAGCACGGCTAATCCTATTTTAAAGAGCTCAGTGGAGTGGGGGGGTGGGACCCTGGGGGGGGGGTGGGGGGTGGGGCTATTATCCCCTCCAGCCAAACCAAGAACCAAAGGCTGGAGATAAGACGCCCTGATAGATCATGCACATCTGGAACAGAGGAAGACGGCGAGAAAGATGGATAAGGAAATGACACCTGAACGGCAACACGCCACTCGTCTCGGGAGCCGTGGAGGGGAGCTCTGCCGGTGGCATAAACATCTGTAAATACATTATCTGTCAGCTGGAAGACAAGCCGACGTTTTATCATAAGAATGAGTAACAAGGATTTGAAAATTAGACGACAGATTGCTAGTCCCAAGGTTACATCGTCGTGCGGAGCGACGTAGAATTACAAAGAAGCCTCGACAGCAAATAGCAGAGAAGTGCCTTTTTAGATTGCTTATTGATTCAGCGTGCTTGATGAAAGAACATAAATTTTCACGCAGATGAGGGTTTTCTGGAACACAGTAATACACTTTGATAAATTTTAACGACAGCACATGTTCCCGTACGTACGATCTGTCTTTTTAGCTGTTATGCTTGGTTTCAAAGTGATATGTACCAAGCAGCGTGAAATTACATAAGTATCTGCTGTGATTCGAGTGCATAGACTTAATGTTTTCCACATGTCGACTTTATTACCTAGAGCAGTGCTTCTCAAACTTTTTACAGTGGAGTACCCTCCGAAATATATATTTTTTTACCCATAATGCATTGCAATGTTCCGTTACACCAGTGGTGCAGTGGTCCCTGGAGAAGTGGGTACACTCTCAATTTTTGCCTTTTTTTTTTTAAAGTAGTCCAGAAAAACACCGTTTTAGAAACAGTGACATGTCAGACGACTCTGTTTATTTTACCCAAAAATCCATCAGTAGTATTTACTCACTATTATAAAATTATCATGACTTGATCAGGAGCAGTTTGTAGGTTTTACTGGACACACAAGCATCTGCATGAATGGGAATGGATTCAACAGGAGGCAAACAGAGGATAACGTTAGCCTTTTATAACGTTAGCCTTTCATAACGTTAGTCTTCATAATGTTAGCCTTTGATGACATTAGCCTTGTATAGCATTAGCCTGTCATAACGTTAGTCTTCATAATGTCAGCCTTTCATGACATTAGCCTTGTATAGCATCAGCCTTTCATAACGTTAGCCTTTTATAATGTTAGCCTTTCATAGCTTTAGCCTTTCATAACATTAGCCTTTCATGAGGTTAGTCTTTCATAATGTTAGCCTTTTATAACGTTAACCTACTCGCATAGTTGAACGATTGGTGACCAGAGGTGGGTAATTCCAGCTCCATAGAGTAAAAGTCCTGACATGTATTTGTTCCAACCACTCACTGAAGCAGCCCATTTTGATGAACACAACTGCTCATCCAGGTAGATGGGATAATTAGTGGAATCACCTGTGTTAACAGGTAGAACCAATACATGGCAGGACTTTTATTCTATGGAGCTGGGATTACCCACCTCTGTTGGTGATGCCATCTCTTCTCTAAATGTGCAGTCATATTTCCACTAGTTTAAAACAATGACTCATTCTGAAACCACCTTAAAACTTACCTCAGAATTGTGTATTCCGTCAAAGTAGGTTCTCTTGATATATGTCACTCATTTCAAAGACGTTTATTCTGCCTTTCTCGTTGGCATTTCCAATAGTACATCTTTCTTTCAACGAGATGTGCAGTGACCTGTCAATCAGCTGGGGTGGCACTGGCACCTGAGGAGGTGTCCAGTCAGGTTCCAGAGGTGGACAAAGCTATGCAGAACCCTGGCTCTGGTGCTAAATGAGCAATATTTTCCTCTGCATGACCCACCCTACTCTGCCTCTGATTGGCTCATCAGTCCTCATGCATAAAATTAATCAGTCTAATCAGTGAAGCAGTGGTGTAGTCCAGGGTATACGGCGGTATACGGAGTATACCTACTGATTTTTCAGTCAGTGTTGCGTATACCCACTTCTGAATCCCCCCGATGCACATCAGATTGCTCATTTTTTCTCCTAGGCTGGTGAAGCCATGACCCGCCCTACTCTGCCTCTAATTGGCTAATACTCACTACCTTCACTGATTAGATTGGTTAACTTTAGGTATGAGGACTGATGAGCCAATCAGAAGCAGAGTAGGGCGGGTCATGCAGAGGAAAATATTTCTAATTTAGCACCAGAGCCAGGGCTCTGCTTAGCTCTGTCCACCTCTGGAACCTGATTGGACACCTCCTCAGTTGCCAGTGCCACCCCAGTTGATTGACAGGTCACTGCACGTCTCGTTGAAAGATGTGTGATTGGAAATGCCAACAAGAAAGGCAGAATAAACGTCTTTCAAATGAGTGACACACATTTAGAGAACCTACTTTGATGGAATCCATAATTCTGAGGTCAGTTTTAAGGTGGTTTCAGAATCAGTCACTGTTTTAAAATACTGGACATATGACTGCACATTTAGAGAAGAGATTTTGTCACCAATAGTTCAACTGTGTGAGTAGGCTAACGTTATGAAAGGCTAACGTTATAAAAGGCTAACGTTCTCCTCTGTTTGCCTCATGTTAATCCATTTCCATTCATACAGTATACTTGTGTGTCCAGTAAAACCTACAAACTGCTCCTGATCAAGTCATGATAACTTTATAATACTGAGTAAATACTGCTGATGGATTTTTGGGTAAACTAGAGTAGTCTGATGTGTCACTGTTCCTAAGACAGGGATGTTTTTTCTGGACTACTTAAAAAAAATAAAAAATTCAGAGTATACCCACTTCTCCAGGGACCAGTACACCACTGCAGTGAAGGTAACAAGTACTAGCCAATTAGAGGCAGAGTAGGGCGGGTCATGGCTTCACCATCCTAGGGGAAAACATGAGCAGTTTGGCAGCCGATACTACTGAATGGTGCCCATCAGGGGGATTTAGCAGTGGGTATACACAATGACTGAAAAATAAGTAGGTATACCCTGGACTACGGCACTGAGTTACACCTGGCAAATTGTTAGAACAAGAAGCTACTGTAATATTTAACTGTAGAAATTACAGAAATGTGTTAGTGTGGATTACTTTCTTTTAGTCGTGACTGTATATGAGTACTAGCAGAAGACACAAACCACACTATTATCACCATGACAGAAGGTGAAAAGGACAAAAACTGTGTCTGTCAGTAAAAGGAATATAATATGAATGCATTATTTCTAGTGTGTGAATTCAACAGTGAATTTTCGTTGGATTAAACATCGGTGTGAAGCCCCAGTCTCACCTGTTCAACATAGCTCTGTTCTCATCCTCTAATTTATTTGTTTCAAAGACGTTTGACAGTTCAGAGCAAACAAACACCTTGACTGTGTCGCCGCCTGTCATCCCTCAACAGCGTGATCCAGGTGTAAAACAGTTGTGCATCGGCTCCGACGTCTCCCCGTTAACACACCCCAGTCAGCTGGGTGCTGCCTCCAGCTCCAGGAGACACGCTGGTGTTTTTTTTTTTGTCGGAAATAAGCCGTGTTTATGATGCAGTGCGCCTCCCCCCATACGGCGCTCTGTAAGCCCAGGAAATTAACTCTGAATGAGCTTGTATGACATGGATCATCCACAATAGATGCAGAAACCCGGGTTTGATGCATCTGATGTGATTGCGCTATGACGGGCAATAATTGAGCTGTGGGTGACTGGGGTTGTGGGTTTTTTTTTTTTTTTTTCTGAGGTGAATTATTTCGAATAGCGGGGAACATTCATGAAAACTGACTTCTTGGAATGTATTGTTCTTATAAGATCGCTGTTCACTCATGCATGTGAAATGAAATTCAGCTCGCTGTGCCGCCTTGTTGGAAATGTCAGCAGTTCAATCTTCAAGTAGAGTTTAACTGAGAATATGTATCCTGCATTTTTTAATATTGGAAGTGAGTAAACTAAAGAAAAATCATATTGTATATATTTTCCATAGTCTTGTTCTTCAGTTTTCTCTGTTTTTGATATAACCTTTTATAAACATCTCCACTGTCATTAAATTAAATATAGGAACATAGCTGATTTTCACTGAAAAAATGCAGAAAGCATTGAATAATATACATATACATGATATATATGGATTGGTTTTGCAGAAAAAGTCACTTTTTCTTTACTTTTCTCTTTTGATATAATAACCTTTGAATTTGCTCTGAGCTATAATGAACATTTATGTGGTAAATACATGATTTGATGAATACAGTGATAAAGCACTTGGAAAATGTTAAATGTAGAGAAAAAAAATCCTTTGCAGCTTGCCATGAAAGTAAGTGATATTATTGTTACATAGGCTATTGTTTTTGGTTCGGTTTGTTTGTTTGTTAACACTTTAGCAGCAAAACTATTGGTTGAATTCATACTAAATTAGGTTTATATAGATTGCCAGTGACCCAGAATAGATTACATTTTGGGAACAGTAGGTCAAACTTCATATTTTTTATGAATTTTTAAAATCTTTTTTTTCCCCTATGTACTTATAATGGGTGAAATGTGATTGTCATTAAATTAAATATAGGAAGATACCAGATTTTCACTGAAAAAAATGCAGAGAGCATTGGATAATATAACACATGATATATTTGGATTTGTTTTTCTTTACTTTTCTCTTTTAATATAAGAATAGAATAGAATAAGTTTATTGTCGTTGTACAATGGCTATACAACAAAACTGGGTAGAGCTTACCCTCTTCAGTACCACAAAATAAAATGATGAATAACAGTAAATAAGACATCTAATAAAATCAGAACATCCAATAGTCAGAACCAGCCTTTAATAACCTTTGAATTTGCTCTGAGCTATAATGAACATATTTATGGTAAATACATGATTTTGATGAATACAGTGATAAAGCACTTGGAAAATGTTAAATGCAGAGAAAAAAATAATATGCAGCTTTCCATGAAAATAGTTCCTGATCTGTTAGGTTTAATGAGGGGCTGAAATTGACATATTTTTTGTTCTGTAATAAAGACTCCTTTCTTTTCTGGCATAAAATGTGGGATGAATAACACCAAAACACAAAATAAACAAACAAGAAAAAAGAAAGTTGTTTTGGATGGAATAACCCTCAACATGAATCTGAAACTCATGTGTTTTCATTAATGATAGTGATTGGAGATGCTTGTTTTTATGTTCACTCAGTGATAGTTTTGCTCAAAAAGTCATTATTTTTTTCAGTTTTCTCTGTTTTTGATGTAATCTTTTATGAACATTTCCATTGTCATTAAATTAAATAAAGGAAAATACCTGATTTTCACCGAAAAACTGCAGAGAGCATTGGGTAATATTATAATACATCATATATTTGGATTGGTTTTGCAGAAAAAGTCACTTTTTCTTTACTTTTCTCTTTTGATATAATAACCTTTGAATTTGCTCTGAGCTATAATTAACATTTCTAAGGTAAATACATGATTGGATGAATACAGTGATAAAGCACTTGGAAAATGTTAAATGTAGAGAAAAAAAATCTTTTGCAACTTGCCATGAAAATAGTTCCTGATCTGTTAGGTTTAATGAGGGGCTGAAATTGACATATTTTTTGTTCTATAATAAAGACTCCTGTCTTTTCCAGTGTAAAATGTGGGATAAAAAACACCAAAACACAAAATAAACAAACAGGGAAAAAAGTTGTTTTTGATATAATAACCCTCAACATGAATCTGAAACCCATGTGTTTTCATTAATGATAGGGATTAAAGATGCTTGTTTTTATGTTCACTCAGTGATAGTTTTGCAGAAAATGTTATTATTTTTTCAGTTTTTTTCAGTTTCTGATTTAAATAACCCTCAATTTTAATCTGAGCTTTTATGAACATCTATATGAAAAGTAAATGAAATATAGGAAAATATATGATTTACACTGAAAAAACACAATATACAGAGAATATTATTGTAATAAATGGTGCTAAATCAGTTAAGAAACGTTAAATAGAGAGCAAAATTCATTTTGTAACTGACACAAAAGTAGCTGTGGGTCTTTATGGGTTAAGAATTTTTTTTTTTCACCAAAAGAACATAGTGTTTTTACTTTCCAAGACAATCTGAAAGGGCTCATTTATTTGTGTCGGCTGTCATACTGTCATGGCAAAAACAAATCTGTTAAAGTGAAAAATATTTATTTCCGCTGTATCCCAAAGACATCCTTTTGTTTAATTATTATATTTTTGATTCTATTACTTCTGATACAAAGGTGTCTAGCCAGGTGCTCTGCATGACAGCAATACTGTGGGCAACTGACGAATGAGACGCTTTTCAACCACAAATTTAATCATCAATCATAGAAATACCTCAAAAACATTTTTAAAAAATCTGAATTTGATTGTATCGTGTCTCTGTGTTCTTTCCTGGGCTGTCATGCTTTTGTGAGGTTTTTCTCTGGTCTTAGTCAAATGCAGTCGACCAATCTTACCTGGAGTACGAGTAAAAACTGGTGAATCTGAACAAAATAAGACAATATGTGGCAACGACTGTCAAAATAAGTGACTGAGTTTTAGTTTGAAGAAGAAGCTTGGTCAGAATGGTCCCAGAGAACGGACTTCCCACAAACACAAGTCTATCTGTAACTGAACGGCTGTGTACTTGTGACCTTTAACCCCATCTCTGCTGTATTTACTCCATCTGCTCCAGAACATATTTCCCTTAAATCACCACAGCGTCACCGATTTGATTTCAGTATATCTGTACTAGTATTTACATGTCATTTACACGTTTTGTACATTTTTCAAAACTGTAATACATGTCGTCGGTTCAGCCGAGCACAGCTGCCCGGGTCCTGGTCAAGCCGGCATGAACTGCATCTTGGGAATTATTTCCCAGCCAAGTCTACGTGAGTCACCAACCAGTGCATCCTTAGTTTAAAGGTGCAGGAGACTGTTGTGACCAGTGTTTCATCAAATCTGTCAAACCCCAGTCATATCCTCAGTATCAAATCCGTAAGTCTGTCTGTCATTACTCACCTGAATCTCTTGCATCACGGGGAACAAACTTGGGCATCTTCGGAATTTTGTCGCGACATGCATTGTGGGAAAGGGAAGCTTGCATAGCCACCTGAAGGCTGGTTTATGCTTACTGTGTCAGCGAGCTCTGCGCGGCTTCACGCGGTCAATTAACAGTCGGCGGCCATTTTCACAGCCCCGCCCCTTCACACGGCTCATCTCAAGCGGAAACTTTCCGCGTCGTGCACCTCAGAAAATTTGTAAGAGATGCGCGGACAACATGGCTGACATTCAGGAGCTCCTGGTGGTAGAAGTACAGAAGTACAAACACTGGTAGGATTCATCACACCGGGACCACCACCACAGCTGTGGGGTGAACAATTCATGTAGGGAAAGAGGAGGAATGGGCAAAGAAAAACTGGAAAAACATTCAGGACAGATGTGTAAAGGCAAAAGAGACCGCCAAAGGGAGAAGTGGAGACCCAGGGGGGAGGGGCCAAACGTCCCACGGATTCTGAAAGAGTTGAGCTGGATCTGGAATTTTATTAAACACAGGGAAACAGACACAGATTTCCCTCCAGAGGAGGTAAGTTTATTGATAACTATGTGAAAACAGAAAACAAACTGATGAATTTTCTTCTTCTCTAGTTTTTTACTGTGATAGACGTGTGTTTGTGGCACACTGCCCCCTGCAGTTTGGGAGCAGACGCTGCACGGAGATGCCTGAAGTATAAAAGCACCACGCGGAGTCTCGTGCTGACTCCCCACGTCTATTTTCCGCACGTCACGTTTGTGCAGCGAACATAAACCAGCCTTTACAGCAACAGTTGCTACAGACACGACGTGGAAACAGCAGGAGCTCCCTTCCCTCTGTGCATATTCCTCCAACCGTTTCCACGTTTCAGCTGTTTCAGCGTTGTGTTTGTTTCATCCATATAATATCTTGTGGTTGCGCTGCCACTGTCAGGCAGCTGCACGAGCCTTCGCTTCCTACACTACTCGTCGCAACAAAATTCCTCAGATTCCCAGCTCCCTCCCGGCTCTGTCTGTAAACACATGGTTTGTTTCTGGTGGATGGCACTTTGAAACTGTTCACCGTAATGCAAGAGATTCAGGTGAGGAATGACAAAGACTTACGGATTCATGATACTGAGGATATGACTGGGGTTTTACAGATTTGATGAAAAATTGGTCAGGAAAGTCTCCCACACCTTTAAGCTAGCAGACAAGAACAACTTCCAGGTATTCCATGTGTTCTTGGTTTATGCAAACTTGCAGTTGGAACAGAACTGGGGCTGCAACTGATAACATTTCACAAGAACACGAGAACAGAAGAACAGACAAGAACACATTTCCTAAATGTCCTCTAAAATTAACATTTATTTGTAATATAGTAGAGTAAACTATTATTTGATCAAAAATAAACTAATTTTAGTAAAAAAAAAAAAGTCTCTGTTTTGAATGTCTGGGATCACCAGAAATGTGTGATGTTAAAATATTGTCATGAGCCAAAACAGGGTGGAAACCCCTGCTATAAGCATTGGATTGTAAATAGTATAAATTCATGTCTCTGTTTTGTCTTGATGCTGCCATATATGCTGTGAATTGTTATCTTCCCTTCACTATTCCTTTGTCTCTCCTCTCGCTTTCAGCCTCTAACCCATGTGAGGAGAATGATGGACGCGGTCCATGTTCGCATCTGTGTCTCATCAATTACAACCGCACTGCATCCTGCACCTGTCCACACCTTATGAAGCTTTCACCCAACAAACAGTCGTGCTTTGGTGAGCCACTGCACATTCCTCAGTGTTCGTCTGCTCTTCTTTTGTTCTCAGTGTAAAATATTAGAAGAGGAGAGGTGATTTGTTATGAAAAAAAATGGATTTCTGCCCTTTTGGTTTTGTTGATTTTGATTGACATCAGCATTTGCATCAGACTGATGTGATCACAGTCTCAGATGCATCTGCTGAAAAGAAAAAAAAACCAACAGTAAAGGTCAGCCCAGTGCCCTTTCTTCAGTGTTTTATATCTCCATTATATCACCAGCCTTGAAAAGGTTCCTCCTGTATGTGCGGCGCTCTGAAATCCGAGGCGTGGACATCGACAATCCGTACATGAACGTAATGACGGCGCTGACGGTGCCAGACATTGATGATGTTGCGGTGGTGGACTACGACGCACAAGAGGAGCGGATCTACTGGGCCGACATCAAAACCCAGACCATCAAACGGGCCTTTATAAACGGAACCCAGCTAGAGACCATTATATCTGCAGGTGGGCGCTCAAGTCCACATGCACGGAAAAAAACACAGAGCAGGACTGTTGACATTAGAATAGAATAGAACAGGATAGAATAGAACAGAATAGAATAGAATAGAATAGGATAGAATAGAATAGAACAGGATAGAATAGAATAGAATAGAATAGAATAGAATAGAATAGAATAGAATAGAATAGAATAGAATAGAATAGAATAGAACAGAACAGAATAGAATAGAATAAAACAGGACAGAACAGAATAGAATAGAATAGAATAGAATAGAATAGAATAGAATAGAATAGAATAGAATAGAATAAAACAGGATAGAATAGGATAGGATAGAATAGAATAGAATAGAATAGAATAGAACAGAATAAAACAGGATAGAACAGAATAGAATATAATAGAATAAAACAGGATAGAATAGAATAGAATAGAATAGAATAGAATAGAATAGAATAGAATAGAATAGAACAGGATAGAATAGAATAGAATAAAACAGAATAGAATAGAATAAAACAGGATAGAACAGAATAGAATATAATAGAATAAAACAGGATAGAATAGAATAGAATAGAATAGAATAGAATAGAATAGAATAGAATAAAACAGGATAGAATAGAATAGAATAGAATAGAATAGAATAGAATAGAATAGAATAAAACAGGATAGAATAGAATAGAATGAGTTACAATAGAATAGGATAGAATAGGACAGGACAGGATAGAGTAGAATAGGATAGAATTGTTTTTTTTGTTTTGTTTTGTTTTTTGGTGCAACAGGGTGGGAATGTTCATGGGTTTGGGTTTAAAAACAAAAAAACAATGACTATTATATTTTTCTGTGACTCGGTATGTAATTAAACACTTTAAACAAAAAAAGAATAGGATAGGATAGAATACAATAGATCTTGATTGTTACTAGTTTCTTTTCCATTGGATATCTGCACAAAACTTTACTGATATTTACTAAATGTCGGAAAAACAACAATTAAGCAAAAAAATCCTGAATTAAGCAAAAAAAAAAAAAGCCTATGGAGCAAGTGAAAATTATCTTGTTCAGATTAGTGTAAATCAGATTTTTCGGATCTAATGTCTATAAATCAGTTCTTATATCTCACTGAAAAGTTCCTCTTTAGGTGATTCTGTCAGATTTTAAGTGTGATGAGATATTTGGACTAGAAATGAGAAAATACACTTGGTCAGATTTAGATTTTTACAGTGTGTATCTGTGAAACTTCAGCCAACCAGTATTTAGGACTAGATTTGTGTTTATCACCTAGTCAAACTTCACTCCTTTTTTTCTGGAAACATTTGTAGACCAGTGTTATTTCACTGTCCATTAGACTGGGGGGTGGGGGGTTTTCAGGCAGTGGGGGGTACTTTTGTTTTGCTTGTGTAGCCGTTAATCCTTTCATGCACAGTGGCCACTACAGTGGACAGCTATTTGACAGCTGTTCTGTTCATGGATTTTGTTATTTTAGTTCCATGTCTGCCAACACAGTGGACTCTCATGCATCATCCCATACGTTGCAGTTCATATAATTACTGTAACTTCATAAACTTGATCTGCACTAACATGTTTGAGTGTAAATCAGTTGCTTGTTGTTGTTATTAGACTGTAATTAGCAGTTTTTTTTAAACAAAATGAAGACAAAAGTAGCACTGGGTTTTTATGGGTTAAACAAAAAGATTCCTTTTTTCGCATAGTATCCCCATGGAGTGAGTAATCACCAGTATTATAGTATGTTAAAATGTTAGAAAACATCAGATGAGCTGCATTAAAACTGTTTTTATGTCATAGTTTTCACACAGTATATCAGTAAAGACGTTTCTTCTCTTCAAAAATTAAATGCATGGTGTCCAGCTGAATGGACATTTTTGCATCTCCGTGAAAAATAGGTAAAAAAAAAAAAAGTCAATCACATTGTTTTTTTATGCCTAGAGGAATAAAAACACTCAGGAAAACAAAAAAAAACTTCATTAAGGCTCTCATAATTCGTGCATGAAAGGGTTAAAAATAAATACTTGGGGTTTTTTTTACTATACACATAATTGCTGTCATTTCCTCTCTTTGACAAAAATTGCCAAAAAACACTCAAGCTTTTTTGCTGTTGCTGTTCCTTACATTGACATCTCCTTGACAGACATCGTCAACTGCCGCGGTCTGGCTTTGGACTGGCTTTCCAGGAACTTGTACTGGCTCAGCTCCGAAAATGACGAGTCGCAAATCAATGTGGCTCGCTTTGATGGATCCCTGAAGACCTCCATCATCCACGGCATCGATAAGCCAAGGTGTCTTGTAGTGCACCCCGCCAAGGGGTAAGTAGATTAGAGCGGGCCGTGCACTCCGTCAGCCCTTCCCCGTCGACGTACGCCACATTATTACACAACCTCAAAAGAGACGCCGCCTTCATGAAGCCAGCCTCGTTGTTGTAGAAAACATGTTTTTCAACCATGACATGTTTTGTAGATGTTGTCAGTGCTTTGGTTATAGTTGCTCACATCACATTAAAGGTTCAGTGTGTTAGTAGCGTCTAGCAGCGATGTGACGGTAATGCGCCTTAATGCTGGATGTCATTCACCACAAAACGGATAAAAGAAGGTTATTCTGAGCTGCTGCAGAAAAAATTGCCCCTCGTCTACATATAAACAGCTCCTTCAAAGGCAGCAAAAGCTATCCGGTGTTATTTTTGTGTGATTATACACTAATTTAAACATAATAATGAATATTATGTTCCATCTGTGCCATTAGAGCAGGGGTCTCAAACATGCGTCCCAGGGGCCAGATGCGTCCCGCCAAAGGTTCCAGTCCGGCCCCTGGGATGAATTTACAAAGTGCAGAAATTCCACAGTCCAGGCTGTGGAACTCATTTTAGTGTGGGTTCCACATCCAGACCAATCTGATCTACAGTCAAATAATAACAGCAGAAGAACCCACAAAAAAGAAGGACTGCAGATTTTCTTCTCGGTTTGATGTGAAAAAAATAATCTTACATTAAGCCTGTAAGTAATGACAACTTCAAACTTTTGTCTTTGTTTTAGTGTAAAAAATGGCATTAAATTATGAAAATATTAACATTTACAAACTATCCTGTAACATTAAAATGTGAATAACCTGAACAAATATGAACAACCTGAAATGTCTGAAGAAAATTAAACACAATTTTAACTATTTTCTGCCTGTTCCTCGGTGTTTAGTATCTTTGTGGCAGATACTTCAGGGCAAAAATAGGGCTGACAAGGCCACTGCAGGACCCACAAAAACTGAAGTCAAGGTCGTCATGTGGACTGATGGACGAACAACAGTGTCTTTGTAGCTCTGATCCATAATGCACATGTAGAAATGATAAGTTGAGGCAGAATATTGTTAAAATTGCACTTATTTTTCTTGAGAAATGTCAGTTTTTTCAGGTTATTCACATTTTTTCTTTGATAGTTTATAAAAGGAAGTATTTTCATAATTTAATGGGGTTATTTTGCACTAAAACAAAAACAAACATTTGGAGTCGTCGGTATTTACAGGTTATTATGCTATTATTTTACTGGTCTGGCCCATTGCAGATGAAATTGGGCTGAATGTGGCCCCTGAAAGAAAATGAGTTTGAGAGCCCTGCGTTTAGAGCCTCCTAAATGGAACACACTGAACCTTTAATTGATTCTTTTTCTCTTATCTTGTGTGCGACTGGTTCACTTACTCTTAAGCTCACACCTTCCTCCGCAGGAAAATCTATTGGACAGATGGCAACACCATTAACATGGCGAACATGGACGGCAGTAACAGCAAGGTCCTCCACCAGAATCAGAGGGAACCTGTAGGTCAGTATGACAGCTTTGTGTTAACCATAAGCCAGACCTCCCACTTCCAAAGCACAGATGAAACCGAGCCCAACAGATCGGACTAAACATGGCAAGATGAGAACGTTTACAGGTTCAGCCAATAACGCTCTCCGCTCATATGCTGCCTTAAACACAGGGAGGAACGCGTTTTTTTCAACTCCCATTCACACATTCCACCAACAGATAAATCATTCCATTTCCTGAAGTCGGACTCGCTTTACGAACTGACTGAGGCTACGTTCAGACTGTAGGTAAATGTGGCCCAAAATCAGGTTTTTGGTGTAAAATACAGTTCTTCATCTTTTCATGGTCATCAGATATGACCATATTTAGACGTTCAGAGGCTCTGTAGTTGCCATTGGAAACACCGTCATCTTCTCCAACATTGATTCACCAGTAAAACCCATAGAGTTGGATTAATGACAGTGGATAAAATGAATAAAAACCTTGCAAAATAGTAAATAATGTGGAAAAATAAGCAAAAAAATCTACACAAATAGCTTACATCAGCGCACGTATAGACATGATGACATCAGCTGGATTGATGCCAAAATAAGTTTGAGTACATGCGAGGGGTGGGGTTTGTTGTGCATATTTTTGGTTTCTTGGGTGTAATTTAATATTGTAATCCATATAATTTCAGCTCTAGTTCATATTAGCCCATTTTTTCAGAATTATAATGCCATAAACTTAGCTGTCATACATGCATCAATAGTAGAGCACTGTAAAAAAAAAAAAAAAACGGTATTATTATGGCAGCAGGGGTGCCGAAAAAATACTGTTAAATAATGGAAAATAACCATCTCATAAAAATACGGTAATTTTCCATAATTAAAATACAGTTTTTTGCCCTAACTTTACATGAGATTTTGCATATTTTTTTTACTTTTTAATGTTTAATAAAGAATATTTTCATATATTAAAACAATCAAATTACCTATATATGTGTATGTATATATATATATATATATATATATATAATTATAAATAATTTTCAGTGAGACTCAGTTGTCCAATCCACTGATAAAAACTGTATTTGGACAGTTTATCAGTGCTTATACATGTTATACATTCACAAAAATACATTTATTCAACATTTTTGTTGTGAAACCTCCCATAATTACATAAGATATTTGTCAATAACAAACAAGTCTGATTAAACTCACAGAACAAATACTTCTTTTACGGTTAATTGTCAGTAATTTTATCTCGTTTTATTATTTTTTTTTACAGTATTAAACTTTAAATTAACAGTTTAATCTCATAAATAGAAAAGAAATATTTGTGAAATTACAATACATTTGTATTTTAAAAGTATTTTTCGGTGAAAAAAGAAGAAATTTCTTTTTAAAAAAATGGAAATTTTTTGGTTATACAGATACAGTTTTTTCGTGTTATTTTACATTTGACATGTAAAATCACAGTCTGTTTTAGCCATTTTCATTAATATTTTCCTGTATCTTGAAAATGCAGGAACAATCTGTAAAATGAACTGTTAAAGTTCTGTTAAATTACAGATTTTTTTTTTTACAGTGAGGGAGGCTCTGTCTTTGTTTTTGGGGTCACAACAGTCAGAATAATAACAGAACAAGGTTAGCGCTCACCGTGTCCTGGGCTTTGGCAGGTGTCCTGTAAACTGAGCGGTCCAACCAGAGCTTTGGGTCTGTTTCAGAAAGGGCTGCATTCGAGGCCGGTGTCAGTCACACAGCAGATTATGAACCATGTATCACACACAGCTCCTCTAGTGCTGTTGATAATATGGAGCGTAGACAATCTGAACCGTCTGAACTCCACCCACAAACCACCAACTGTAGTCTGTGTTTACACTAAGGCAGGGGCGCTGAAGGAGTGAGATGTGGTAGATGGTGGATGTTTGGGTCTTCATGGGTTAAAGTGGATCTACAAATGCACAGAATATTTCATAACAAGCAGAATATTGTTAAAATTACACTTTTCAGGTTTTTCATATTTGTGCAGATTGTTCACATTTTACTGTGAAAGGATAGTTTGTATACATATATAAACATTTTCAGCCTTTTTTTTTTTTTTTTACATTACATTTGGCAGTTATTATTTTACTTTAGTTCATATTGGTTTAAATGTGGAACCTAAACTAAAATGATTTTGACACCTTTGACATTTAATACAGGGTATGTACATACATCACTTCCCCCCCAGGCCACGCCCCTCTCAGTCAGACTGAGTGTCTTAAACCAACCTGCTCAACATGACGGAGTATAGCAGTAAACACAACCAGAGAAAAGGGAAAATCTGAAATCTGAAATTAAATGAAGGACAGTTGGACTGGACATGGATCTGTACGAGCTACCAAAGAACAAGTGGTCCATGAACACTGACATGTGGACACAAATGGAGGATCCAGACCTGATCCAGGGTGGAGGGGATCAGCGCTATTTGGACCTGAAACAAATATACATGGATTCATCAGGACTGACAACCAGGGTCCAAAACTAGGACCAGAACCAGCTGATCCAAAGGCTCCAAAACTAGGGCCCAGAACCAGCTGATCCAAAGGCTCCAAAACTAGGGCCCAGAACCAGCTGATCCAAAGGCTCCAAAACTAGGGCCCAGAACCAGCTGATCCAAAGGCTCCAAAACTAGGACCAGAACCAGCTGATCCAAAGGCTCCAAAACTAGGGCCCAGAACCAGCTGATCCAAAGGCTCCAAAACTAGGGCCCAGAACCAGCTGATCCAAAGGCTCCAAAACTAGGGCCCAGAACCAGCTGATCCAAAGGCTCCAAAACTAGGCCCAGAACCAGCTGATCCAAAGGCTCCAAAACTAGGGCCCAGAACCAGCTGATCCAAAGGCTCCAAAACTAGGGCCCAGAACCAACTGATCCAAAGGCTCCAAAACTAGGCCCAGAACCAGCTGATCCAAAGGCTCCAAAACTAGGCCCAGAACCAGCTGATCCAAAGGCTCCAAAACTAGGACCAGAACCAGCTGATCCAAAGGCTCCAAAACTAGGGCCCAGAACCAGCTGATCCAAAGGCTCCAAAACTAGGGCCCAGAACCAGCTGATCCAAAGGCTCCAAAACTAGGGCCCAGAACCAGCTGATCCAAAGGCTCCAAAACTAGGCCCAGAACCAGCTGATCCAAAGGCTCCAAAACTAGGCCCAGAACCAGCTGATCCAAAGGCTCCAAAACTAGGACCAGAACCAGCTGATCCAAAGGCTCCAAAACTAGGGCCCAGAACCAGCTGATCCAAAGGCTCCAAAACTAGGGCCCAGAACCAGCTGATCCAAAGGCTCCAAAACTAGGGCCCAGAACCAGCTGATCCAAAGGTCATTTCCAGTAGGTCGTGGACTGACCCCAGTGAATCTATGCATGATCTACTGGGACTGAGCAGATTTACTGAGTCTAGTTCAGATCCAGTCCTTTATCCAACACAGATACTACTGCTGTGGACCAGCAGGGCACCACTGCATTCTGGGAAATTAGCAGATTTACACCACCTGGTTTAAATGAACACATTATTCTGGTAATATTATGGCTTTATTGTCAGAATATGACGACTTTAATCTCATAAATCAATGACATTTTTATTAAATTATGAGTTTTTTTTATAACTACGACTTTATTCTCACAACATTGTGATTCTTTTTGTATTCGACTTTATTCTCATAAAATTACAGGTTTTATCTCCATATTTTATGTCTTTATACTCGTAGTGCCCAGTGTTTTTCTTTTCTTCTGTGGTCCTAATACTCCGTCGTAGCTTTATTCTCCAGTTTCCCCGTATTTGTAAAACTAGGTTGGCCTCAGTTTCAGTTCGTTTACTAATCATGTAGGAGCACAAGGTTCACAATCACAAAATGAAGACAAAAACCAGGAAAGATCTGATCATGAAACCAAGAGCTGCACTGAGAAGGACCGTTAGCCAAAACAATAGGTCATTTCAGGTCTGATTGGACCCAAAAATACAGCATAAATGAATGTTAGCTGACACCAAACAGGATCCACAGATCTAGGTTTGGTTTCCTGGATTTGTGGATCCACCTCCTTCTCTTTTCTTTGTCTTTTGGTGTCTGTAAAATGATAGCTCCCACTGCTTTAAGAACCTTTTCATACAATCAATCTCACAACAGCTTTTCCCAATTTTTGATTCAATATTGTTCTTCAGTTTCAACAGTATTGAAGCCAACGCTGCCGCTCATCTCCCTCTTTCTGCCACTCAGTGGGCGGAACCGCAGTGACTTCCACTAGCACTGACGTCACATGCAGACCCTCTGTACCTCCAGTGTCATTTTTGTAATTTGTATATTCACATTGTGGGCCGGATGGAACCTTTGGCGGTTCAGTTTGGGTCCACGTGCCGTATGTTTGACACCTCTGCACTAAGGGCTTCTTTTCTTATCATTTCTCAGGTGCAGTCTTTAAATATTTGCATCTTTACTTCACATACATAATGAAAGTCTCAGTTCGCTGAAGGCCAGTCCATGGGTTTGTGCGTCACTGTGTTATCCACAAACAGTAGAAAAAACACTGAGTTCACCTCCAGGAGAGACAGAACAAAACCATCTACATGTATTAATTCTGTCTCATAAATAAGACCAAAGGCAAAAAATACAGGATAATTAGGGCTCAGGGCATCCATTAGTCCAAGAACGTACCTGCTTAGAATCTGAAGTGCAGTTTTATTCTTCATACATGTTCAATATAACCGCGAGTGGGGGTTTTTGTGTTCACGGGGGGTTGTTTGGCTGTAGGGCAGTGTGTCCACGGTGGGACTGCTGGATACTTTCTTAATGCAGATTAGACTGGATCTGGACTGATAATTAAAACCTTGCCTAATATATGCAGTTTATGTAGTAATATGAGCTCTTCACATAAAATGAATACAACTGGATTGTTTAATGAAACTGCCTTTTTCACGCTTTAGAACCTGATGCTAGTCATTTTTCTCAATCTGCAAAATTGAGGGCATTACGGTCAAAAATGAGGTTATTTTGAAAATCATGACCTTGACCTTTCAAGGTCATCGAAGGTCAACAAAGTGGAACCAAATGAAAGGCCGTATGTGATTTCTGATGAGTGGATAATATTGTGTTAGTCATTATCTGCATCATTTCACAGATAGACAGGGTGCCATTAGTCCCAAAAAAAAACAAAGGTTTTTTTTTTGTTTGTTTGTTTTTTGTTTTTTTTGTCGGAGCTGGGGTGGGGGTATGTGGGGTAGGGGTGGCAGTTATATACATGGGGGTGTGGTCTGTAACTAATGTAAGTACACTGGAAAAAAATCTAAATCTTTCCAAGTGTATTTTTGTCATTTCTAGTCCAAATATCTCATGACACTTAAAATCAGACAGAATCACCTAAAGAGGAACTTTTCAGTGAGATATAAGAACTGATTTATAGACAGTAGATCTGGAAAATCTGATATCAATAAATCTGAACAAGATAATTTTAATTTGTTCCATATTGGCAGATTTTTTTGCTTGAACTAAGTAAAAAAAATCTTGAATTAAGCAAAAAAAATCCTGAATTAAGAACAGAAATAAAATTAACAATTAACAATGATGCCAATACTGCCACCTGCTGGCTATTAAAATCTGTTATTAAATGCTGTATTATGTGTAAAATATTAATATATATTATAAACTATAGTCGTGAACGTAAAACTCA